>NC_084974.1:10616158-10916158 GCF_963691925.1 Scomber scombrus
ATAGGAGCAGAATCACCCCAATATTATGAAAACACACACATGTCAAGATAATCATGTAAAATACGTGTTGAAATTCATTGCTTCTATCATGCCTCCAATTAGAGAGGCATTGAACCGGAAAATGTAAACTAACTGAGCATCCACATTATTTCTTGTGCAGTACAGAAAGAGTTCAAAACAAGGTCAAAGCCCTCCCATATGGGGCTTTTTAGTTGCAGAGGCTGTTTACTAAATGGGATCACCGACTGCCTGGAGGACCACGCTGCTATTTAAAAAAATAAAATAAATTCAGCCTCTAATTTTCTAAAGGTATATGGCACTGTTCACTGCCTAATGAAAAACTGTCCAACTGTGCCACCCATGACTCATATTTTAACTCAATGCTGAATTCTAACTTTCTATTTCAGGCCTGTATGTGTCCATCTGTCTCAGGAACATACTGTTTTTTAATTCAAGTAGCTAAATACCCTTCCATTATCAGCTATAGTCCGTCCAGGTAAATGTTCCACTCTGAAACCCTTGATTGCGAGAGTTGTCAAAGTACAGTTAGTAATTACACATATTGTATTCATATAGGTAAGTGTCAAATTGTGTGTGGATGTGTTTTGTGTGTCAAGAAAGAGCCAGTTACTTTTCTTCAGTCTAGTCGTACTGCTAAACTTATTTTTCTCTTTCTTTCTGTCTTTCCTCAGAAAGGTTTTGGTGTTTGTAAGGCAGTAGGTGAGACTGGAAAAGAAATATTTAGGTCAGGAATGTGGTTGTGTCTCCTCATGGATGGGAGAAGTGGTACTAGATAGGATGAAATAGGGAGGGAGAGGAAGAAAAATACAACTTTTCAGCTCCCCCATGCAGGAGATACAGTTTAGTGCATGTGTATGTATGGACAGATCTCTATTTGTGTTATCTGTTGCCAGTTTTATCTAATCACATCTTTCTGTGCAGTGCAGTGATAAAGTTTAAAGTCTGTGCAATATAACACATATTGTTGCCTGCTTGGTATTATAGACAATAATGTTGTAGCTGTCTGTAGTGTATGCAAGAATGTAATGTTGATAATAGTGTTTGTGAGACAGTGACAGAGTTATGGTTACACTCACACAGACAACAAGCATCTACTACAGCAATCAGCTCTTGGTGGGAATTATTACACTGTGTCTTATCATGGCATGCGTTATACAGATTGTGAATTATTGGCACCGATGCACACATACTTAAATTCTCTCTCCAGCTCAATCATTCACACAACTATAGACACACATACACATGTCCCACTCCCTTCACTCATTCTCCCAGAGGCTCTATCCCTCAGAAACACACACACACACACACACACACACGGTCATACGCTCGAAGGGACGATAGGATGATAGTACAGATGGCATACTAGAGTAATATTCTCCATATGGGAAGGTAATATAGTCAGAGCAGTCGCCTGGGGAGATGGAGAGAGGGAGATTAGATCTGCAGGGAGAAAAACAGAGAGTTTATGTTGTAAATGGCCACAGGATCGTACTGGACTGAATTTGGTATTATAACTATAATAATAGTTATAATATATTATAATAAATGTTGTTACAAAAAGAAAGAATTGTCAATGTCCATTAAGCTACATTATTGTTATATTTTGAATCAGTGTCAGATCATGTTTTATTGTCCCTTCTGTGACATTTTATGTTGTTATCACACACAATCCGCAGATTTACCATATACAGTATACAGTAGGATAGACTTTATAGTAGGTTAGAGCACCTGGCTGTGTGCTGTGAATATTAATAATAAATGTCTTGCTTCGATATTTGATGGACATGGTGTAACTATAAATAAGGAGAGACAGACCTGCAGTAATATAGAGATGTTGAAGTGTTCAAACAATGGTCATGCAAGCAGATTTTAACCCTGGAGAGTCTTGTCAAAAATAACTAATAGGCAACTGATGTACCTTCAAACTGAAAGACTGAATGAATACACTGTATCACTACAGCTATTAACTGATATAGTCTCACCAGCATACTATGCCACATAAATAATGAGAAGTCTACAGCTAGGGAAGAGAGGTTTTACTTTGGTTTTATGAACGCAGATGAACATGATGGGGCTGACGTGAATTGAAAACTACCGCAACCACTGACAATAATAGCTGTGGCAACAGTGACACACTCCTAAGGGAATGGCTGTGTTTGTTCCAGGGTGTGTGGTAGGATCAGCACCATGGATAGCGCTTGTGACAAACATCATCTCTATTGGGCCTAATGGACATGAGTTTTAGACAGATTTTTTAAAACTCCAGCTTAAGTCAAGTAAAGCACTTAATCGGATGTGAATACAGAAATATTAGATTATTAAACTGTGCTTTTATATATTTTATGGTCTGATGAATGCAGTGATTCTGTTTGGCATGGTGCAGCATGAACATGGTACACTTCTGATCTTGTGTCTTTTAAAACCACCCTGTGCATCTTGACCCCTGGAACATAGTCCTGATTAACAGCTTCATCACCATGAGAGCACATCATTAGACCTTTATCAGAACCAGTAAGGATTAGTACTGCTGCTTCACACCATTTGTATTTAACTCATTAAACTGGCAAATTTCGCTACATGACGCTTCTGCCTCATCTGATATAATAAATGAAAAATATGTTAACCAAGCAGTATAAGCATGCCAACGACCTGACCCAGTCATAGACTCACAAACAAATTAACTTCTTTCTTTGAAATCAAATGTCACAAGTGCAGCACATTACCTGCATTTTTGGAACTGAACTAACTGGGAAATGTCTGTTTCATTTAAGTCATCAACAATATGATTCAGTCTCTAAAGGAATACTTCATATCATCACTTTCCATACTCCTCCAAATTGCTTCCTGTTATGTAGAAACAACTCTAAAAGACTTGGGGGTATAGATTGTAGGTTCTTTTTATAGAGCAATAATCTATATTTCATGAAATGACTTCTGCGTTCTGAGCTCTGGATTTTTTGAGTGTTTGGCTGCTTTGAATGCTGGATACAATGCTGCCAGCCGAGAGAAAATACAGAGAGATGGGAGAAAGACATACTGAATAGACACATTATACACAATCCACATATCAAGCTTGGGAAACATGTCTCTTTTTATTAATTGTAACAAGACTGGATATTTCCTTCCAGGCATTGTATAGCAGTGAATTGCAGTATTCACTGAATCTCTGTCCAATATGTGTGTCCCCGCATTTGTGCTCATCCAACCATCCATTGAAGCATTTGTTCATATCCCGCACATGCCTTTGCACATTTTTCTTCATATTTCATTTTGTGTGTGCAATTATCTGCCCTGTTTGTTTGTGCTTATCTACATGCAGACAGCTTAGCCTGAAGAAAGAGAGAGACTGAGTCGTTATCAAACAGAGCTCCTGGAAGCCTGATGTGGAGATAAGGCCCTGAATGTGTATCTGCACATGTGTAATGATGTGTGTATAGAGTATGAGATCAGTGCTGTATGTAAATAGTGTGACTTATGCTAAAAGGAAACAACTGTAGTTGACCTAGGCCAGCCTATGAATCTTTGATCGAATATGATTAACCTCATCTATTAAGATGCAAAAAGATAAGTGTACCCTCCCAAAATGCAAAAAAAGGCAGTGGATAGATTATGAGAAAACTTGTTGTGTAAACTAGGCTAATAATGAGTAAGCTCTTGTTCAGCAGATTTGAGAAATGTCCTGCTGACACAACATTTTTCCACCATCATTTTCCAACATTTTTTAGTTGTTGTTCTTGGTTTATTTCATGTTCCAAAACCAATTACATATTTCTAATTCACACTTATTTATGTCTTTGTTTTTGCCTTTGTATGTGTGTTTTTGTAACAATGCATGAATGAGTTTGCAGTGCAACACTATGCATATTGACTACTGATGTTAAACCTGATTAGAATTTCCTTTTTGACTATTTCTCTGTCAAGGATAAATCTGTTTCAAAGAGCTTTTTAACTAGAACATTCTGCTGCTATGCATCTGATAAACTTGTCTCATTGTGTTCATTGAGCAAATCCTCAGCATTAGATTCATACCCAGGAAAAAAATGTATTAATGAGTGAAAAAGACATTGTAAAGAAACATTCAACAGCCACTACAGCTGTGTATTGAGACTTCTCTTTATGGTGACCACAAATCTTACGCAGTAGCTGCACTGTAATTATACATTTTGCCATCCTAGTATGTACATGTGCATTTGGTACTTAACAGTAGTTGTCATGACTGTATAGAAAGAGAAACCATAGGCTTCTGCTTATGGTTTATTTAACTAATTCTGTTAAAATAATGGACAGCAGGAAATACTGTTTTTGTACTCTCACCTCACTTTAATTACATGAAGGTTGGGTCAGCTGAATCTACATTGTGGATTCATCACTGCTGCTCAGTGTTAGTCTTTTGTATTTTTTCCTCATCTGTCTTTATTCATACACTGTATGTATTTTTTTTTTTTTTACTATAATAGATTGCTGACTTTGTCTTTCACAAAGGTATTCATAAGAGATTCCACTAGCGTACATTTTCCACCCACTTGAGAGTTTGTCTCTGTTACACTGCTGTAGCTGTCAGCTCTGAATATAATTCTCCATAGAGGATTCCTATCATGCTATTTCTGAAAATCTAAAACTTTATGATGTGTTCTCTGTACATTCTTTTTGAAACTATTGAAGAGTTGAGCCATAGCTGATATCAAATCGTAGTGCTTGCAAAGTATCTGATGTGTAAATGACAGGGTTATATTGTCCAATACAGAAGCAGATATTTATGCGTCATGATGTTGAGACCCCCTGTTGGAACCAGGACTGCAAGTAATAATCAGTTTTGTGATCAATTAATCAGCCTAATTGTTTAGATTTACAGATTAATAATTTTTCCTCTAAAATATACGTAAAAATATGTAAAAATGTGACATGAAAAGCAGAAGGATCCACACATGGGAGAAACTACAACCAGCAAATGTTTGATCAATCAGTTATGAAAATAGCTTAGATTAACTTTCTGTCGATTAAGTAATTAGTCATTTAATCACTTCAAGGTGAATTGGAGCACTGGCAAGCCTGAAAATGTGTGCAAACCTTTGTGGCATGTGCCTAAATTGGGTCTTTATTTTCCACAGAAGCACTGAACTAAACTCCAGATCCATGCTTTATTTTTTACATGTTTTTCTTTTCTAATGTTTTTGAACTTAACTAGCAAAGCCACGTCTTGCATTCACATGGCTGCACTTATTCATTTATCAGAGGCCTCTCTGTGCAACATTCTCTATCTTTTTTTAAATTATTTTTTTATTTGTCCGCTGACCTATAAACGGCTCCACTGGAGCAATAGAGATTAAAGGCCTTGTTCAAGGGCACCTCAACAATGTTTGTTGGGAGAAGTTGTAACACCACTGAGTCACTGTTATCCCCTGACCACACTCTAACCAGCCATCCTCTGGTCACAGTCTGTATTCCTCATAAAATCTGCCACCTCCCCAACTGGGTTTTCTTTGACATTTAATCGTGTTTTGCATGGCTAATTCATTAGTTACTGCAGCATTTTGAAGGAATACTCTATAATAATAACTCTTGTGGCAGTAAGTGCTTGTCCATCACACTGAAACTCTACCTGCTCACTCATTGTAATTCTTCAGATGGCAACCTAAGAAAAAGGCTAAAATATACACTGAGATGTTTTGTAATGGGAAGGGGTTTGAAGAGCATGAAGTAACCTTTAGGGCTGTAAGACTTTTGGCAATTCATTATCCCCTTACCTAGAAAGGGCAACATAAAACTGCAATCATAAACCGAGGACAGCGTTCAAAATAGATTAGGTTCACAGTTATTTTTTAGAGGTCAGGTAAACCGCTTATGTGGGCAGCCTAAGAATTTTCACAGCAACATTTTAGCAACATTTTTGGAAAGAGACTAGAAAACGTTATCTGTCCTACATGTGCTGTTTACTCTGGTAAGGCTTACATAGGATGTAGCTCTTTTAGCAATGATCATGTGTTGTCAGGACTCAAAAGAACATGTGTTTGTTTAATAATGAATTTTATGTGTGTGTGCACACTACATACAATTGATGCTATGAAGTGTTATTGAGTTTAACTAAGGTTATGCTGGGCAGTATCAAGGGAAGATAGAAATATATGAGCATGCAGTGTTGGAATCTAAGGCACAATGTCTGTTCATGTGTGTGTCTGTTAAGCTTTCATCAGCAGAGGTTGACTTTTTGCTGCTGCCCTGCAGTGTGTCTGTGTATGGGGAGAAAGTGTAGTTACACTCTGGGGCAGAGCTGCAGATGCTCACAAGAACAAGGAGAAGAAAAGGTCTAGTTCCCCACATACTCCCTCTGTCTATACATCTCTATGACTCTCCTTCTCTTGCTTTTCATTTTCAGGTGATCTTAGGACGTCTAATGTCTTGTTAGTCAAATTCAAATGGGCTAAAAAGTTCTAGGAGATAAATTCAACAACAAACACTTACAGCAGGCTTACTTCTGAATTTTTGTTTTTATTTTTTTAAATTGGGGGTACTGATGATCACCAGTCAGTGTATTGTATGCAGGTGCATATTATCTAAAAGCCAAAGCAATCTCAATGTTTGGTAAACAGAGAGTTAAGTAAGATCAAACGTTTGAGCAACATTTATACCATCAATGATCTGGTATTCCCTCTTGAAAATAAATTCGGAGTGTCTATTTGCACCCTAGACGTATAACAACGTGAAAACATGGCGGACATGCATCTTCCACGCCAACAGAAAAGGGCGAATTTAGAAAGGATTCTTCTCTAATGTTTGTTCTAAAGACATTTCTGGCGGGAAAGTTGTATTATTTTTTTCATAATCTTTCCTCAGTGAATGCATACAAGTGTCAGTTTGTCAGTTAGAAAAAATTTGTCGCCAAGATCTATCTTCCGTATTAGCAAACAAATTGGGTTGTCACATCACTAAGTAGAAAAGAAGCGGTGGTGTAATGGGCAGTGTGTCCGGTATTAATGCAGGAGACCCGGGCTCGAGTCTTTAGTCTGAATTTACAACCTTCAGGTTGTTATATGATGTAAACCAAATCTTGACAGATAAGTCTATGGTTGCCATGGATACCAAATACATTTCAGACCTCTGAAGTCTCAGGCATTGGCCGTGAGACTCGCATTTCAAGCTGCTCTCACTCTCACACGCCACACCTGACATTCTTTCACGCCGGGAAGTGATAGATCTCACCGGACAGAAATTATTATATAATATACAGAAGAGAACAGCGACCTATATTTATCCCACTGTCCTGGTGGGATACGGGAGTCTTCCGCATCTCCAGACGCTCCCCTCCGACATTCAGTCCGCAGCATGCACTCCTAATTGTACTGGGGTGCAAATAGAACACTTTGCTATATATACCAGGGTACAAATAGCATCCACTTCTAATTGTACTGGGGTGCAAATAGCCTTTGCCAAATAAATTAGGGGTTCTATTTGGGGATTTATAGTCATCTGAACACCATTTTTCTATGAGATATCAATCCACATGTTGCCTTACATTAACATGTAACTGATATGTTATAATATGATAGATGCAAGTGATCTAATCTTTCTATTTATAAAGTTGTGATTTGTATTTCCTAAAGTGTCCATTAAAAGTATTAAACATAGTGAATCATTTTTTAACCATAAACTTTGTTGATCTTGACCTGTGACAGCTTTTAGATTGCTACAAAGCAAATACAATTCAGGAAATTTAGTAAATAAATCATCAAACTAAATATCATATTGCTTACAGTATATATTTGACATGTAATGAATTGTATTTCTCCTCATCATTACCAGCAGTGATGTTACAGCCTCACAAAGAGAGTAAAAACACCAGATGGATCACTGGACACAAGAGCAGTGTCACTTCTGAGAGGAAAATGCCTGGCTGCACTTCAAACAGCTGATGTATTGTGTTTGAACATTAGATCTGTACCAAACACATCAAACACTGCTGTATTTTCCCAAAATGTTGCAGATTTTACCAACATTACACTATGGCCTTTCCTGAAAAAAGGTGGTCCAACTCAGTTATGTGGTCAACAGGTGTCCTGCTTTCCTCTCCGAGCATGAAATATCAAAAATGTATTTTACAGGGCAGAGTTTTCTAGTTTGGAGTTTCAGACCCTTTAATTAATTTCCCTACAATTCACACAATTCTGTCACAAGTTGACTATTTACTATAAATCAATTAGCAGAATTCAGCAGATTATGCAAATATTAGTCAGTGTTTGCTTGTTTATTAGAGTCATCTGTCATCTGTCAGTGTCATCTGAGGCTCATTTCAGTCATTGACGACTACATTAGCATTGTAGGTATTACCAGGCAAGTATTCTTTAATGATTATGGTGTTGCTATTGGTATCCCAAACCGTCTGTCTAAGACAATCTGTGTTTATACCCAGGCTGGAGCTCAGCAGGCTCACATACAGTAGCCACAGTCTGGTGATTGGTTTTGACAGAATGCAATTTTGGTCACAATTTTGGACATTTGGCTGGTCTTTTCACAGCCACATTTGAAATGTTTGGTTTTGGAAAATTATTCAACCACAGATTTGATTGTCTGAAAAGTTTCTGCACGTCCACATGAGCTCTTGGCATAAGTGAGTTTCCTTTTGGCTTTTGATTTCAGTGTGAATCAAGCAGCTCGGCTGATTATACAATGCCTTATCATTAAATGTGTTGCCATCTCTGCAATATGTTTACTTCCCTGATTGTGCTATATAATGCTAGTGTATTATTAGTTTCTATAAAAGTATGTGCTTTGTGTTTTGCTTTGTTTTTTAATGTTTTTACTGTAGAGGGGTAATAATTCCTGCACTCAGCTGGTGCCTACACTGCACAGTTCAGAAGTATATGCAGATAATTACCAAATGTCATTAAATATCAGTCAAACAATACATCACATAAGAATCTATTCATGTTCAATAGATCCACAATAATAAAAAAGCACATCATGTTTCACTGATCCCAGTTCAGAAATGCTATCTGTACCTCTATCTGCAGGTAAGCACTTTAGAGTCAGCTGTGGAACAAAGCATTCAGTGACTGTGGGAGCAGGAGACGTATCGCTGAACTGGTACAAATATAGACAAATGCGATTTGGTACTCCTAATTAGTCTTGGGCTCATTTCCAACAAACACCCCCCTTTTTTTAATCTTGCAAGTTAACTCAGCAGGTGCTTGGGTACTAGTCATGGTTCCTACTGTTGCTATGAGACAATATGAGACTACTGTAAGCACAGAGCTCTTTGGATAAAACTGTTATTTTAACTTAAATCACACTGGCACATTCTTGTACAAATATTCCCAGCTCTTAGCACATTAAGCAGCAGCAAAGACAATCCTCCACTCACAGTATGTGTGCATACTCACTGCAAACTTCAAAGATAAATGAAATGTGCATTAATTAGCAAGAACGGAAAAGGCTATTTAATTAAAATGTAATTGTGCATACCTGGTTAATTTGTTCAGTTGTTTTAATTGTACAAAATATGTAACAAAAATAGCTAAAATGTCAATTTAAACTTTGCAAATAACTGGATGTGTTTTGCAAAGATGTATAGTCTTACATCTCATCTGTGGCACTAATGGCACAATGGCCTACATGGAAATAAATAACTAAGGTGATGTCTTGTTACTTGATAATATGTGTAGAGGATTAGTAAGCACTGAAAGCTGAGGGGAGGATCACTCTAAAATGCAAAATGACTGAAAAAAATGCCTTCAATGCTTAATCAGGGGAATGTGATGCAACTAATACGTTTCAGGCTTTTATGTACTTACATACGTACGTGTGCAGTATATTCCCCCTCACTCTCGTTTAGAATAAAAAGCATAACTGGCATTCTTATTTATGTTATATAGTGTATAATATAGTCTGTAAGCTACAGTAATGTACCTCATCAGTACAGACCTCACATGCATTTTTTACACTATATATAGACAGGGGTTAGTGTAGCATACCTCAAATATGCTGAAGTGGCAAATAGCATCTTTAAGATTTAATGTAGATAGCATCAAAGAATCTATGGTTCCTTTTAAATTATGAATCTTTAATGATGACTTTTTACAAACCCTGTCAATGTTTTTTTTTTATGTGAGTAATCTAAAGGTAGTGTGATAGCTGCTGCCATCTTACAACACATTGTTTAGTTTGTAGAAATGGATTGTCCTTATATACAGCATCTCCTTCTCTACATTATCACACACACACACACACACACACACACACACACACACACACACACACACACACACACACACACACACACACACACACAGCATATGTTGTGCGATGCTCAGCCAGGGGAAAGCAATTTGGAGATTAAAGTCTTACTCGAGGACACTTCAACATGTGGACATGAGGATCCAGGGTCAAACCACGACTCAACAACAGTAAAAGTCTAAAACACTGACATCCCACTCTACCTCCTGAAAGACAGCGGGCTCAGCATGTACTGTTTTACTGATAAGTGAGTTCAAATTGGATTGAATTGAATTGAACTGACCAAATCAAAACAAGTCAAATTGAAGTGAACTGAATAGAATTGTAAGTCAAAGACATGAGAGGCCAGAGTACGGAGCGAGATGGAGAAGACAGAGGAGACTAGCAGGGCAATGAGATGGATGGACTGAAGAGAGAATGAGGGAAAGCAAGGTGAGGAGTGAGACAGCAGGAGAAATGGGCGGTGGAATGTCATTTTCTTCTGTTAAATTACTGCTCTGTTTATCTTGTGAGCACACTCAATCACTGCAGACCTACTCAGCTGGAAGGGTACGCACACACAAACACCTGTGTGTGTGTGTGTGCCACACATGCAAGTACACAGGGATGAGGACTTATTTTTATTACTTTTTAGGACATTCTATCGAGTCATATTTTCCCATTTCTTGTTTTTATGAGGAAGGAAAAGGATATAGCAGGAATGTGTCTGTTTCATCTCAAAGGTCCCATGAGAGCCCACATTCAATTCACATCCAATATCTCTCTCTCTCTCTCTCTCTCTCTCTCTCTCTCTCTCTCTCTCTCTCTCTCTCTCTCTCTCTCTCTCTCTCTCTCTCTCTCTCTCTCTCTCTCTCTCTCTCTCTCATTGTATACTCATAAATTGTATTGTCAAAGAAGAAGGTCAGAGGTAAAATGAAAGTGATAGAGGCAACAAGACATTCAACTGTTTTTACAGCAGGAAACCATAGTAAAAGAAGGTTACACTTGTCCCTGACAGCTTCGCAATCTGTTACACTATCTGCATCATTGTGTATTCGTCAGTGTTCAGAGCTTACTTATGGGATAAGCTGGACCACTTTGTGTGTATACAGTTTCCCAGCCAATACTGGAACTCAGAGTAGTAATCTTCATTGTTTCTTAGTTACTTTCTTGGACTTGCAGGGTGTTAAGAGTGATAACTGAGCAACTGTATTGTTTTCGTGTGGAAGGAGCGCCAGATGCAGCACCACCTTCGACATTGAACACTAATCCAAATCCTCACTGCTGCATTGAAAGTTGAAATTAGCTGAATTTTGTCACCGTTTTTCTGCTGACCTTTCAAACAACTTTCATTTATAAGTAGTACTTTTATAAACATGGAGGCACAATTTGATATATGTATGTATCTGAGATTTTAGAACCAGTATTATATTCCCAACTTTGTATGTTCATGCACACTGTAATAATATAAAAACCCCAACTGCTTTCTGAGTGATTGCAGTATGAGCACTTATCATGTTTACACACTCTTAAGGAGCAATCACTTCAAAAAGTATCGCAACAAAGACATCCACTTCAAAAATGCCCATAGATAAATCATGTTGGGGAAAAATGGCTTAATGCACCTGAGGCTGTCAGGCCCAAGTGTGAAATTGACAAGATGAGAATATTTGAAGATGTATGCATGGTTTCAAAACCGCATATAAAAAAAAAGCACATCATCAGAGAGGAGTGCATGACAAGTGTGCCATACCATGAGAAACCAATGTGTTTTTGCAGGTTTCTCTGTGTGATCGCTCCCTCAGGGGGACATGAAAGTAGAGTACTTACATTTAGTATGAGTCTAGCATAGTGAGCGAGTTACTCCTCCCCTCATCACTTTCTTCCCCTCTCCTTCTCTCCCTGCCTGCTGTGATGAATGGTTTTGATATCAGCTGTGTGTGTGTGTGTGTGTGTGTGTGTGTGTGTGTGTGTGTGTGTGTGTGTGTGTGTGTGTGTGTGTGTGTGTGTGTGTGTGTGTGTGTGTGTGTGTGTGTGTGGACCAGGTATTCCTCATGTTGTAGGGACGTAAATCTGTTTATATAGTCATGTTGTGGGGAATCACCTCCTTCATGGGGCCAAAAAGCAAGTTCCCTTTTGTAAATCATTAATTTATGGGTGAAGACTTTAGTTAAAGTCAAAGTCAGGATAGGGTTATTTAAAGGTTAGGGTAAGTGTTAGCCATGTGGTGGTTACGGTTATGGTTAGGAAAAGTCTCCAGGAAATGAATGAAAGTCAACGTAATGTCCTCTGAAGCGATGGAAACAAGACTGTGTGTGTGTGTGTGTGTGTGTGTCTGTGTGTGATGAATGACTGTGTTCATACCGGACAGGCCCGTAGGGCTTTAGCTACGGTTAGTAGTGCTTAAAGTTGACTGGAGTAAAAAGGCTCTCTGTCACATCTTTCCCTCTTTCTCTCTCATACACACACACATGCACACATACACACACACACATATGCACACACAGATTAGCCCTGTTTAAAGGACTGTGTCCTACGGGAACACAGCACAGTACTATGACAGGTGACATGTAGCTTCCCTCTCTTATCTTTTTCTTGCCTCTCTCTTCCTCTCTCTATCTTTTATCTCTGTGGCTGCAGACCTCATTGGTAAGCCAAAGTTTTTGCAGCACATTGTCAATATTATAGCTCCAAGTGTGTGTGTGTGTGTGTGTGTGTGTGTGTGTGTGTGTGTGTGTGTGCGTGTGTGTGTGTGTGCAGTGTGTGTGTGTGTGTGTGTGTGTGTGTGTGAATGCATGTTTAACTATTGTATCATGCTGTGAGCTGATACGCTACGAGCCGCTGTTTTGCCGTGAGCTTCTTTTTGACGGGTACAGTATTACAAGATTTATAACATGCCTCAATGAACACAGGTCCTAAGGACATTTTTTATAATGCTGCCATGAAAACAAGAACTGTTTTTCTTTAAAGAGCATTACATTTAGAAATGTAGAATGCTTTGCCGCAGTGACACAACAATTTCTGGATCTCACAAACCAAACAAAACAATGTCATTAAAGTGCGTATAACGGCCACTTAACCAAAATTATTAATAATCCTGCTGTGGTCAAATGCTATACAGCACATCATAGTTCATAATGTTGTTGCAGCTCAATTTAGAAAATGGATTCATTTTGAACTCTGTTTTTAATATAATCTGATGTGCATGCCAATTTAGCAAACAAGGTCATTAGTGTGTCCACTTTAGTGGCTTTATTATTGTTTTAGTCCAAGGATTCTCTGCTTGTGGTTAATTATTTGAAATGTTTTTGTCAGCTGTGTGTGCTTATAACATCAAGTACTGGTTGGATACATCATACTTTACTAGCCTCTCAAGGCTTTACCTAATATACTGTTATTGTAGGACTGCCACTGGTTATGTTAGGCTCCAATTCCAGGAAAACACGTAGAATAGTTCATATCAGCAGTTTTGTGGGTAATATCTCCCTGATGCTTTGATGGAAGAGCAACAACTCTCACTGCGTGTTATTGCCTTAGACAAGCCTTATGTTCCAACCAATGTGCTGAGCTAAGAGATATAAACTTGAGACACTAATGAGATGTCACCAAAATGTGTTCATTTCCTTATGACTTTACACAAAAAGAAACAGAAGTGCTGATTGGTCATATCCATGGCTCATTTGACTGAGATCATAACAGCTACAACCGACACAAGTGTTCAATCTCCTTTGCATATAATTCCATTCGCATCTTATTTTTCTTGTCACTCTCCATTTTCACTGTTGACTAATGAAGAGAAATGCCACAAACTTAACACTGAATGGAATTTTTGAAGCCCATCATTTCCCTAATGTGATGGCTTCACAGTACATTACAACAGGGTGTTAAAAACTAAGGTGTAAAATCCCCAAATGGCTATTTATGAAGTGTAAACTTTACATTCTCATCAGCCATTTGGTATTTATAAAGCAGAAAGATTTTTCCCCAAACATTACTACTGCTTAAATTATATGCATTTTCCAGATTTCCATGTAATGCATGTCATGTCTTAACTTATTGGTCTCTCGCTGTTCATGTAAGCAGAAAGTTAAGCAGATTATTCATTTTTCTGTCCATTTTCCATACCACTTTGACAGGTTGTCAATCTATCACATCAACACACACAGAATGATAAACACAGTAACACCTGCGGGAAATACAGAGTTGCCAGTTCACCTGACTTGTATCATGTCTAGAGGGAGAACATCCAAAATGTAAAACTTTTCAAGAATAAAAAGACTAAAAATGTTAAAATGTCAGTTGAAAAGCAAACAGTAAATCTATTATTCTAGCAGCAGCAAACATACAAGTCTCTGAAGGTTTTATGCACCATCAATCAATAGAAGAAAACTAATCATAGAAGTAAATAGACAATCAAAGAATACTATGAAAAGAAACTAAATAATGTTAATATATTAATAATGTTATAGCCAGCTGGGAGGATGAGTGAGGAAAGAATCCATCATCATCCCTTTTGTATACTTAATATTTCTCGTTTTGTGATTGTTATTGAATTCTCATCTCGTCACAGCCAGCCGTAAAATTGATCGTTTTTTTTTTACATTTTAAAGTGCCCTCAAGTGAGAATTGAATCCTTACACTGCATGGTGGTTGATTTTCTTTGACTGCATAAGGGAAGAAGACATATGTCAGCAACTATTAGCATATTCACTAACTGCGACAACACCAAAGGCCATACAGATAGCTGCATTCCTCTTGGGTACCTCTCCTCATTTTCCCCAATCAGTACTTTTATTCTTAGAAGCTTTATTCATGCAGCCTGGAGGGACAAGGCCTGGAGGAGAAGCCAGGGGAGAAAAAAGAGGGGGGAAGAACAGGTGCAGAGTAGTGGAAAGATGTGATCAAAGTGAATAAAGAAGTGTAGTTTGCCAGTTTTACCCAGGAGCTTTTTTCTGCTGATGTCCCTCACCTTTGACCCCACATTCAGTCCTGTATTCTTACCTGTGCCAAAAAAGAGGTCTATTCTGGATGGCCTTTGAGGCAGCAGCTTTTTTATCCTTGTGCTAGTGTGTACTCATTTACCAACACATGCAGACACACAAAGAGCTGTGAGAGCATTTAAGGACTAATTTCCAGCCTTTTTCTATCCCATAACTGGCTTGCAGAGCAGCATTTCCACACTCTTTCTCATTCTACAGTTGCTCTGTTTGTGTATCTTTCTCTCTCTGCAGTGTCTGCTTGGCAGAAATACTCTCTCCTTACTGTCAGAGCCCCTTGTGGGTTTCAGAACCATTCTCTTCCTTTCCCGCTTTCTTGCGCTCTCTATGTTTCTTCTGTCCTTCCCTCACTGAAAAGAACTGAAGCTCCCTTTTTCTCTCAGCTTGAGGCAGTTTCGTGAAAGAGGGAAGATAGACAGACAGGCAAAGGAGGCAGACAGAGGAATGAATGGCCTCATTCACAAGCGCAGAGAGCTAGATACACACAGCTACAGCACAGCGCACAATACCCTATCACTCTCAATAATCACTGGCCTGTTTATGAAGCTGTTGCATCTCAGTTATCTTGTAAACTATGTTCTCGTGGAGAGGATCAGATATGAAATCCATATGGTGGCTAAACTCCCCCGCCAGACTATTGATTGTCAAGCTTTATCTTTTATTTTGGCTTTATAATGCTGCTGATGAGCACTCTTGAGGCCTGTTGTCAGTATTTATTTATTTTTATGTCTCATTAACTGAACACCACATTGTGACATATTTTATATCATTAAATCATTTTTTATTAAACCAGAAATAATTTAGCCATATAGAACAATATATAATCATATGAAACTACTGGTTTCCTTGCCTGAAAATGATGATGACCAAATCTTGAAATGCTCTACTGTATGTCTTCTTATTATTGCCTATGTTGTTATAAATTATATATCGTCCACCAGGAAGTGTGCTCGCTTCCTAAGAATATTGATCTTCAGGCCTTGTCATGTTAACACTGCTGCTCAAGATGGATGACAAGTTGCTATCTGGTTTTAAAATAATCGCTCCATGTTTATCTTGAGATGAACCTCATGAAGGAGCATATATTTGGCTATTTCAGGTCTGTTTTTTGTAAAACACCCTGCAAAATAAAAAATAAATGCATTATTTTTGAGACAAAACAAGAGGTGCCAGTGCTTTTCTCTGGGTAGTTGCCCCATCTATGTTGTAGTGTAGAGTCACAAATATGAAATCCATATAGTGACTGTACTCTCTGCCAGAAACTATTGATCTGCAGACTTTGCTTTCTGTCTTGTCTACATAATGCTCCTCTTTAACACAGAAAGTGCCATTGTCAGTATAAAAGTAGTGTTTCGCTATCTGTACAGAGAGAACATTTACATATTTTTTATCTGAAATATTTGGTTGTGCTCTTTATGGGCTATTAGTGAGTAGAAGATTTCTACATTTTCGGATAATGTTATAGTGTTTAAGAATGACATATTCATATAAGGCATGAAATGAAAAAACATGCTATTTATAAATGTAATCATGCTGTACTTATTTGTTATGTTACAAACAGCTGTCGCAACCGGCTCCATAATGCTTTTATCGTTAGCTAGCGTAGCCTTAAGTCGGTAATTAGCACTGCTTTCTAGGTTACTCTACTGGTTCACCTCCAAGATAACAAATGTAATGTGTTGCACATTTCCCACATGGCATGAATACATGTTCATAATATTGTTGTGATTATTTTTGCTCATATTGTGTTCATGTAATGTGCAGCTACAGAATACCAGACTCAAGAACAATTTGCCCATCTTTAATTTCATGGATAACATTTTTTTTGTTTTACCAACGGCCTGCAGTGAAAGTTCATTCATACAACTATAGCCTCAATACAAACAATGTATACGGTGAGAATTTTGAGGTTTGTCGCCATTAATATCCAAGTGTAGGATAAAAGCTGCACTTTATGTAGTTCAGTGGACAGATGGATGGATGAGGGACAGAGGAAGGAGTTAGGTATCCAGAGCTGGAGCAAGTAAGACATATTTCTTTGTAGCCCTTGGCTTAGAACTAATTCAAGGTACATTTAACATAATTTCACAAAAGTAACCACCATTTATGTCTAGTCATTATCAAGTCTTCAATTTCTTAGCTTTGTCATATTGTTTCCACTTCCATCTTCGTATATTATACAATCACTGTAGAAATTCCACCACGTGCTTTAACACTCCTAATCTGTTCAAAAGGGGTTTTACAACTTTAGTCAAATTTGACCTGCATTTGAATTCATTATAAAGTACTGGAAAAACACTAAATATCATCCAGTAATGTATATTTTTTCAAATCATTTCTTGTTTAAGTTGCTATACTGTAGCTTTTCTCTGTAAGAAGGACTGTACTTAAACATTCATCCAGTAGCTTCCTTCTCTCAAGGTTACTACTGTAAAAGACTTAAATGTGAAATGTCAGTGTAAGGTACTGAGTGGTAGATTTCCTCCTAATTATATTGCTCATAAAAGCATATTATTTGCATTTATCTTCCGTCACCCACTAGGTATTGCTGCATTGTACTTTAGGTGACTCTGAGCAATGCCAGAAAAAAATACACCTTACTTTATTTGAACTACTTTATATTCCTTATTTCCTCCGGTGCTTCCTTTGTCCTGGCCTTTACCTGCAGGTAATGAGAAGTTGTCGTGTTTCTGCTCTGTTTCTGTGGTTTTCTGGAGAGTGTCACAGCCACTAGATAGTTGTTATTCAGACTAATGGTTGAGAAGCAACCGCAACTCTGAAGGTTTTCTGTGTGTGTGCGTGTGTGCGCGTGTGCGCGTGTGTGTGTGTGTGTGTGCTGGAGGAGAGGTGCTTCTGCTTTTGTATGTTCAAATTATGCATAGGTGACTGCTTGTGTTGTGTGGTGCTGTAGTGCAGTGACAGTAAAATCAGTGGCAGGTTTATTTGTAAGCATCCATTCTTGCCGTCATGTGAAATACAAACAAGCAGCCGGTCTAGAGACATACTGTAAGCACTACTGAAAGAGGTAAACAAGGCGGGATGGAGGGAGGCAGGAAAAGAGGGATGGGAGGAATATGATAGTGAGCAAACTTATTGAAAACAATACCAGAGAAACAAAGCATACTAAGATATTAGTCTGGAAAGTATTATACAGCTTGAGCCTGATATTTTCTCCCCTGTTATGCAAATTAGCTATATTTGAATTTGAAAAATAAACAAGAAATGAGGAAATATGCAGAGTAAGCACATGATTGAGAGGGCTTTCTAAATGCACAGAAACACAAATGAAATGAACCAGAGAGAGACGTGGATAGCTGCAGAAGATGCAAGAGGATGATATACCATAAAGAATAATGCCAATAAAGGAGTGGATGTCTAAAAGAGATTCATGGAGAGGTCTGAACAGAGAAATAGAGAGGTTTAACAGACAGATTGAGTAATTAAAAACAATAAAAAGAAACTGAGATGTACACCAAAAAAAATCAAACATGGAAATGCTGAGAAAACAAGCAAGGGGGAGGCAACAATAGGTTAAGGTAGAAGAAGTCCCAGGAGACCTATTGTTTCTGATGCTTTTACTGTGGTGATGATGCACCATGCCGCTGGTCCCCTCCTCTCATTAAAGCCTTATGAAGCAAGCTTAGCACACATTTTATTACAATGACGCCACTGTCTGGCACATTCCAGCCTTGCGGCTGGGTGGTGGTGGAGTATGTTGCAGTGAAACAAGCCCATGGAGACACACATCAGAAAGGGAAAGATGGGAAAAAGAAAGGATGAGAGAGTTAGAGAGGCAAAGCCAGGATCACAAGGTATAGGCATAAAATAAGGGAATGACGAGGTGAAAGATAGGAGAAAGCAACAGAGGAAGAGAGAGAGTGCATTAATAGAGAATGAGACATACATAGAGATGTTCTGTATGTGCTTTGGGCCTGTGTGTATGTCTGTATGGCAGATATCTTGGTAATGTGTCAAAACCGAATGGTTTGGGATTAAGGCTATCAATATTTCCTTAAGTTTTGATGAAGACCTAGGAGGAGGATGGAAAATAAGATGTGCACAGAGTGATGTCAAAACTGCATTTAGGCCAGTAGTTTTTTTTCTTACAAAGTTTCAAAAAAAGTAATAAACTGGCAGCTCGCAGATTGCTACACATGACAGATCACATGTGCAATGCTTTATTTTTGTTCTGCCACTTTTTTCCAGTTCGTGCCCAAAAACAGCTGATCTCTAAAAATTAAAAAAAAAGAAAGATCTAAAAGCAAGGAAATGATGCCACTATATTGCATGGCAATGCTATCACAGTAATTCAACTGTGTGTCCATTCTCCGTTGCCCCAAGACTGTGAAAGGAAATCATTTCTCTTAGCCAAGAACCATCAGATCAGTCACATGATCAAAAATGAATGCCAAGTATAATTTTGTGTGTTTCAATCTGAATATATACACACATTGGACCAAACTGTCTCTGTTTGCTGTTCACTTCAACCCCTGTTATTTTGTTATTTTGATTTGTTCATATCCTCTGCGCATTAATTACGATATCAACCTAAATGACTTAGTGCAAATCTTTGTGCATTCTGTCACGGTAAAATATTGCACCTGTCATTTAGCAGTTTATCACACACAGCCCCATCTCTGTAATCATCTTTTATGTTATGCTACGCTATGCTATGAGCTCTGAAGTTTCAAATAAAAGCTGGAAATGCTTCAAAATTCAAATTGGAAGACACTAAATATGTTAACTTTGAGGACACCATGACTCAGCTCCTGCTGAATGACGCATGCTAAGTAGGCTACGTAGTATGCTAGTTCTCTGAATTGAAGACATTCAGCTCCTGTCATAATCGGAGACTAAATCCCTGCCTTATCGCCTCCTGGGTGCAGAGGCCTCGGCTTTGTTTAATTGCCACAAGCCGAACCGTCAAAGCTGCATCTCCCTCAGTGTTTACCCCCACTGAGGCTTATAGCTGATAATGGAATTACTCTGAGTCCCAGGAGGAGGGAGAGAGGGAGGAACAGAAAGAGGGGTAAAGAGGAGGCAGTCATAGAAGGAGAAAGGGAGAGCAGATAAAGGAAAGTGGATGGTGGAAGCGGAAAGAGAGTGGATGGATGTAGCGTCCACCATGAAAGAAGAAAGAGAAAAAAGGTGTGAGATGAAGTGATGTGTAGAGATCACAAGAGGGAGGATGAGAAAAGGGGTTACGGAGTAATGGCTGGCCATTGCTAAAAGCAAAGCCAGCAGTCTTACTGTTTACTCCAGTGTGACGTATCACATGGTGGGGAGTGAATAATGATTCAGCATATAGCTCAAGCTCAAAACATGCTTGCCTGGAAGAAGGATGAATGGGGCTGAAGAGAGGAAATGGGTGTTAGAGAATGTGGACGGACAAAGAGGAACATTAAAGAGTGTAAAAACGACACACACTTTTGGACGCTTGACTTGCTGGATTCTTGTGCACATTTTGGTAGATTTGTCAGAATATGCAGGACTCACTGATTCCCACATTATTTTTGTTCAAACACTCTTTCAGTGGTACCGTGCAGATGAACGACAAACAGAGAGCTGAAGACAGATTTTTGCTGAAGTGAGATAGCAGAGGACGTCAGTGCTTTTCACTTGCCTTTCCGTCATGGATGAAAGCTTTGGGGTATTTGAAGAGTTACAGTGTTGTAGTGGAAAATGACTTCACATCTGAAGTGAGCTCGCGGCTCGGTCAAGGGTTTTGTATGTGTGTGTGTGTGTGTGTGTGTGTGTGCATGGATGAATCTTAAGGATTTTAAGCTCTCGGCAGGTGGGGTTATTTGACTGTAATTTCCCTAACAACTGTATAAGTAACCGTGCCAGTTTTGGCTAGTGGGAATGATTTCGTGCTAGTCAGACATTTTGAAAATTGCTTGCCAGGGGCTTATAGGGTAGTCTGATTTCCACTCATATTCGCACAAATGTGTGTGCTCATACTCATAACTACATGTACCAGTATGTGATATGGCAGGGAGGGATTTTGCTTATTTTGAATCTGTTCTCTGTTGTTCTGGATGAAATAAAATTGTTTTTTCAGAGGAAACTCGACAGGACAGATGTCAATATGATTAAAATCCTTAGGTTTCTCTCATTTTTATCTGGCTGGTTTGGTAAACTCATCACTCTTATGAATGCTCACACACCACTCAAAGGGTGCTGTATGTGGGTCTAATTAGTAATGGGAAGGTATAGCTGACACAAGCTAAAGCTGTTGGATCATTAAAATGGTTGACATATTTAACCAAAATCCACAGTGTGAATTTAATTAAGGGCCATGCATCTTGCCTTTCCCCCCTCTTATTTGTTCTTTTATACTCTGTTCATTTGCAAAATCAATGCAAAGCTTTCAGAATCATTGTCATTGAGTATATTTTCTAACAGTGTTCCCTAATTTGTCTCCATTCACCCCATTTCTTCCGTCCTTCTAATCCAAATACCCCACCCTCCTCCATTTATCCTCTCCTTTCCTCCTCCATTTCTCTCTCCCATCTTCATTCCTCACATCAGTCTGTTCTCAGTATTCAAGGGGAGTCTTCGCTATCTTCGGCCTTTATGACAAGCGCTCAGTGAACACGCTGACGTCGTTCTGTGGGGCCCTGCACATCAGCCTAGTGACGCCCAGCTTCCCCACTGAGGGAGAGGGCCAGTTCACCCTGCAGCTCCGGCCGTCCATCAGAGGAGCTTTGCTGTCACTGTTGGACCACTACGACTGGAGCCGATTTGTCTTCCTCTACGATACAGACCGAGGTAAATGCACAGATACGTGTACACATAAATACATAAACAAATGATAAAAAGCGCTGTTGATAGAAAAATAAAAATTCTCACACAATTTGTTTGCCATAAATATATTGTTTCCCCAAAATTAATTTTTTTCAAGCTCGTGGAAAATGTTTTAAAACATAAGGGGAAAATCTACTCCCTGCATTTCAGAATAAGTGTTATTTATGGACCCTTAACCTGATAGAGTCCAAAAAAACCCCAATATTAGTCTTAATTGGCCAGGGAGTTAAGGGATTTAATGTAATAATACGCATGACTAAAGTGAGTTTATTTATCAAGTATATGATTTTGATGGTACATTTATTTAATTCTACCAGTTATCATAAAAGTGCAGCAAGTGGCATCCTTTTGTTGTAACGACGACATTGCTATACCAACTCTCATCTGCTTTCGCCTCCATTTTCCTTCCTTGTTGGTTTTTCAGTGAAAGGTCAAAGATGGCTTTGGGGGAAAATATGCAAAAGAGGCTTTAACTCATTATTATAGTCTACACTCACTGCATACTAAAAAAGTCCAAATGACTGTAACTGTCCTTATGGCACCACCAGAGATTCGTAAGCTCTGCTGTGATAACTAGACATGACTGGGTAGATCAGTTGTTTTCTGTCTCCGGGACTATATTCAGAATTCAGTTATGGAGGATAAAAAATACATTTCCAAATTACTCTGGCTCGCACTTTTTTTTTGCATGAAGAATTCTCTGTTAATTTGGGTTCAGTTTAAATGCCACACTGAAAACACTATTATAATACCCTGAAGTCATAATCATCTCTTTAAAAGGCTATTGCTTGGGATTGTTTTGCCTTAATTTAACTCCCAAATTAACCCTGCCTGGTAGCAACCAATCCAGTCACATCAAAATATGAACTACGTTGGTTGACAGCACAAAATGTATTAGTTTCAAAATAATGGCTCTAAAATTGCTACTTTTTTTTTTGTTGGCCTTTTATTTCTATTTGCCTGCGTCCGTGCCAGTTTAACCCTTAGATGCATGACCTACTGATACCAACACTCTTCCATGAGTGGGGTCAAAAATGACCCCAATTAGAATGAATGCGTTTTATGCTGTAAACTTAAGAAATGTATTTCATTTTGGTTAAAGATAATGATTTGTATTATATTTTGGTCAACAAAAGAATTATTTTATGTTTGACAAGCTCATTTATCACTTTTTTATAACATTTTTATCCCAAAACAGCTTTTAAAAAGGTCAAAAGCGGTTAACATCCAAAAAGTATCCCAATTAGAATCAATGCATTTAATGCAATATTATAACACAAGAATGATTTCATGTTTTCCATGCTATCACAACTTCAACATTCATTGTTTGTGTATCTGTCTGTCTGTCTATGCATGTACACACACGCGTCTTCTTTCTTCTCACTGTGAACAGCTGTTACAAACTACTTGTTTCTGGCTGTGAGCACTGCACACAGGGTCACTGCATTTCCAACAACTATTGGTGGCTTTGCACACATCTTACACCTCTTTCTCTTCTGTTGGCCCTGTCATAACCCTAACCATCATGGTGAGAGTCTGCTTCTCTACACAACAAATGCAGTAATGTTAGCTATCTTAGTTAGCTAGTGTTAGCTAACTAGAAAGTAATTTGATAATAAATATAATAATAAGAATAAGAAGAATAGGTGCGATTTATATAGCACCTTTCACATATCCAAGGACACTTTACAATTTGATGATGATAACACAACACTATATCACACAAAAATCATGTATGTGGAAATTAAGTTCATATTTTATAACAGCATATATATTCTGAGGTATAAAAATGATGATAATACTTGTACTAATAATACATGTATGTTGCTGTGAAAAAATAATCTTTAGGGGTGGTGAGACTGCTGACATTAGATGTGTGGATCGACAGTAAATATACCTGACAGTCACAGTTGATAAAAATCAAAAGTTCCTAGGGTTAACCCTTGAAATTCCATAGAAAATGATTGGGGTCATTTTTGACCCCACGTATGGAAGAGTGTGGTACTGATACAAAAAATGCAATTACTTAAAAAATATAACAATTAGATACAAATCCAAATGGCCTCGTGTCAAAGACAACCTATTTGAGGAATACATGGAAGATTAAACGATAAAAATTTAAAATTACAAAGATATTGCAAAAAAACAACCGCTGGGGTCATTTTTGACCCCACTTATGCATCTAAGGGTTAAACCAAAAATTTTTGAAAAATGACATTGCTTTTATTCTCAGTGGAAAATGCAATATCTTAAGATAGTTTGGACATTAAAATGCTTTTTGACAACATTTCTAGCAAAAAATGTGCATTTTGTTTTCACAAGCTTTATTCAGTGAGTGTATATGATATGTTAGTTATTATGGAGATTCTTGTCTATCATTGCTATGCCGGTTGCTATGGCTATCGCTGAAACCACATAGCATGCAAGTTGTATGAATCATTGTCTTTGCGTTGTGTAGTTATCGGAGCTGTTATGTTATTTGCAACTATGTTTCAGCGATAGCAGTGTCCAAAGCAACCACCATAGCGATGATAGAAAACATGCAAAAAAATCATATTCACTAAACTAAGATTATGAAAATAAAATGCAAATTTCTCTCTAGAAATGTATTTTAATACCAAAACTATCTTACAATATTGCATTTTCCACTGAGAATAAAAGCAATGGCAGCATGTTGTTTTTTGTTGTTGTTTTTTTTTGTAGCTGACAGAAAATGACCGTCATGTGATTTGGTTGCAGACATATAGAAAAGAACAGGCAAAACAATTTTAGAGCTGTTGCTCTAGAACTAACACGTTCTGCACTGTGGACGAACGTAGCTATTATACATTTTGATGTGAGACTGGTTTGTAGAAGCATGAAGGCTGTGCCATTAGAACCACACTGTCCTATAATGAAAGAATATAGCTGTGGAAGCAGGGCATTTTTCTGTATTCTTCTAGGGTTTGGCCATCCCATCATGCCGCAAACGTAAATTAGTGGAGCAGGCACAGCTGACACCCCTGGCTCGTAACTTGCCATGGGAATGCTTGGCACGTTATCTCTGTCTTTCTCTCACACACACCTACACACACAATTCCCAGCCACAGGGACAGAAACACAGGTCAAACATGATGCAGAGTCCCCAGACCATTGTATTGTGGCGTGTCAGAGAATCACTGAGCTGCACTGTTTGTGAATGTGTTTATGTATGTGTGCGCGTGTGTGTGTGTATGCTCTGTCTGTGCCTTTGCCAGCTTACCTCTGGTCCAGGTTGTCTGGGTTATTACCCTGGGGGAGCCGAGGGAGAAAGAGGAGTGACAAGGGCGGGAGTAGGAGACACAGGTTAGGGGATTCAAGCTGGTGGAGCGTCCAAAAAGAGAGAGAGGAAAGAGATGTGTGAGACAAGGGAAACAGAGACAAAGAAGGTGACAGGGGAGGGACAAGAGGATGAGAAAGGTGGATAGGAGGCAGTGAAGGGAGGCAGATTGGAGAGTACAGAAAGGGCAGAAAGGAGGAGGACAAACAGGATCAAAAGCCTCTGGGGATTTACAGTAGCATATAACAGTAATAGAGGGAGGTGGAGATTGGGAGAATAGGTGGGGAATGGAGCAAAGGATGGATGCATAGAGTTTGGGCTGTGCTCACCCGTGACTTGGCCAAGGCAGGGCCCTTCATTATAAGCTCCCATCAGGCCCTGCTGCTGGTAATGTGCTGGAAAATGGGCAGTAACGCTGTGATCTGTTTTATGCTCCTTGCTCTGCTGTGCTGCACAGACAGCCTGCTGAAACACTGACACACACACACACACACACACACACACACACACACACACACACACACACACACACACACACACACACACACACACACACGCACACACACACATACACACATACACACACAGATGTACGTCCACATGCGTCCACAAATCCACATACAGGAGATTAATGTATGTAAGAATGGTACCTGTATGCAACCTTTAATACAAGCGGATTAACATTTAGGTGCAGATACACTTATTTACTTGTGAAGCCGGAAAGCTGAAAACACGTCATAATCACACATAGAGCCCCCCACTCTACTCCACTTCACTGCAATTTATACCACAACAATACATGTGTACACAAGCATGACACACACACACACACACACACACACACACACACACATCAGCACCAAGATTGTGAGGCTTCAGATGTGCTTTCTGTTTCAATTCAAGCAGTGAAGAGCAACCTCCACAAAAGGATTACACTTGGCATTGTTGCACTGCAGTTTGCATCTATTCACGTCACTGTGTTTCATGCAGACAGCTGTATTTGTGTGTGTGTGGTGTGTGTGGGTGTGTGTGGGGTGTGTGTGCACATGCATTTCTTTTTTATATGTTGGTGGTTTGACAGAGATTACAAAGATGATTGCATGAAAAATGTTTCAATATTATAAATGATTATTACAGTGATAACTGAATTGTGTCTCATTATTCTCATTTTTCCATGTGTTTTGACCCATATAGACAGCTGTTCAATGTAATGCACCGTAATTTATTTTCGCTCATGTTGCCATCTGCTACTGTTGGATCATATTACTTTTAAAATTCCATTCAAACCCATCTAATATCATTCCGAGAGGTATCTGCCCTATTCTAAACTGCACTCCATCATTTTGTAAAGAAAAAACAACCGTAAGTCTTATTTGCTGGGCTATGAATCTGGATTTGTGTTCCCAGATAAGCTGCATTTGAAACAACATTCCCAACTGAAGTAGAAATGTTTAATTTTGTGTCACCATTAACAGTATCACTCAAAATGAACATCTATTGTTTTAATACACAACTCTGTCTCCTGTTAAACTTGGTGTATTGGTCAGGAGAGGACTATTGCTTAAGATGCTAAGTTGGTGCTTTATCTTCCACTTTTGAAGAGAAGACATCGGGGTATTGATTTGGTAAATGAGATGGGCTGTTGAATCTGGAAAATAATGCACACCTACAATCGCTTTGCGTATTCAGCATTTTGTGCAGACACATTGTGGTACCTGAGATTAAATAAAAGTTTTTTCTAAATACTGGTGGGATTTTTTGGCTTTGAGCAATATAGCAAAAATAATGGCAAAATATAATTACTCCATGTCCCGAGTACACCTTTCTGTGCACCATTAATTCTTCCTCCTTTTTTCCTTCCCTGTCTCTATGTTGTTTAGGTTATGCAATACTGCAGGCAATTATGGAGAGAGCGGGGCAGAATGGCTGGCAGGTCAGGACACACACAAACACATTGCTGGAAACAGGCCAAAAAAAAAACACACACCATAACATGCATGAATTCATGCAACATACATATGTAGCTTGCACAACCACACACACACAGTACATACACATATTTACACTTTGGGTTTTGTTAATTCCTCACGTGGCATCGTTGGCTTACTTGCATGACCTTGTTCCCACATGTGATTTTAATAACTTACACATTTCCTGCCAATACAGGTGAGTGCGATTTGTGTGGAGAGTTTCAATGAGGCAGCATACCGTCGACTCTTAGAGGACCTGGATCGACGTCAGGAGCGGAAATATGTCATTGACCTGGAGCCTGAAAGACTACAGAGCATCCTAGAACAGGTAATATTTTTAATACATTACTTTAACCATAAGGCTATGACACAGAGTATAATAAGAGCATACTAGTATTGGAGTCAGGGAAGTAATCAGGCATTTAAACCCAACTTCATTAAATCTATTTTAAATTTGTGGAAGTGGTTATTTACTACTACAGCACACATTGCGTTACTAAACCCTACATGGTCTCTCGCTACAGTGCATCAAAAGATACAGATATCACTATAACCTAACTGCAGGTGCATGATGATATTTGACACTGATCTGCAACCTGAGGAACCCTTCAGCATTTTGATCATGAGATACTGCTTCAATGAATGCCACACTATAGTTATATCTAGCACTGAGATTTTCTACAGAGAGAGAGGGCAGAGATTACATAACTGACCTGGACATAACAGCACTTAACGCTTGATAATAAGGTTCAACCACACCATTATTACACACAGTTACTACCTGAAACCACATTCAACAGAGTAGACAGTTGTTTATATGTAACCAGACAATGTTAGAAGGTTTTATAACAACTAGAGTCAGTTATTACCAATTATTATATTACCCCATGTTTTATTCACTGCTGTCCATGTGCCCACTGTCTGCATCAGTCAGGACAGACAGTTGTTACAGTGTTCCTTATGCTTTCTGACATTTTGAAAGAAAACAAGATTTGAGTTTTTTCCTGAAGTTCATAGTGTGGAATGAAAACTGTGACCTCGCCCAACAGCTACATCAGTGTGTGATGTTGCAGTAAACACTGTAGTGTCCACTCAGATACATAATTCAAGCACAAACACACGCAGTGTGTGACAGCACACACTCTGACACCTTACGCTTGTCCGAGTTCATTAGATTATCTGTCATGCTTGATGGTTGAGACTTGAGCTCTGACAGGTGGCGCAGATATATGTGCATGTGTGTGTTTGTGTGTGTGTGTGTGTGTGTGTGTGTGTGTGTGTGTGTGTGTGTGTGTGTGTGTGTGTGTGTGTGTGTGTGTGTGTGTGTGTGTGTGTGTGTGTGTGTGTGTGTGTGTGTGTGCCCTTTGACTCAGGTTTCGGTGAAACATCCCATTGGTTCTACCACCTGTCATCACATCTGATCCTCTGTCTGCACATCTGACAAACTCAATAACACACAAAGCTAAACATAGACATGCACACAGACATAATCACACATAAACGGATACCTGGCGTACACACTAACCAGTAATACATAAAAATATAAAAATATGCTACAGGCAAACATACATGTACACCAACTTTTAAATGTACCTACATATATAGCTACACACACTTGTAGCAGCATACCAGACAGACGAAGTGTTTCTTAATGTGTTTCTTTGGTGAGTGAACAGACAGGTGGAGACACACACAAACACACACACACATCAGTGTGCATACAGACACAAACACATTCACACCACCACCCGTCACAGTAGGCTCTGCAGTGCTGGCATTGGCTACCGTCCCTGCTCTGAGACAGAGACTGCTCTGTTTGTCTGCCCCTGCCAGCTGCGCTGTGTTTGTGTGTGTGTTTGTGTGTGCATCTGTCTATGTCAGTATATAGCTACTGAAGTGTGTGGGTGAGATAGACATAAAGAATGTGAACAATTTATTAATTAAGCCGATGTGCTATGTTAATATGAAAATACTTAATCAATTATTTGTCAAAAAATATTAATTACTATATTCCACTTTTAAAATGTATATTAATTATAGAAAGATCACACAATTTTTAGCAGTACTTCAGCTATGGGTTCATTTACTGTATATGCCAAAGTAGCAATTAAATACACAAGCACCAACAGAAGCAGCATAGTAGATTAATGGCAGCAGTGACTTTTTAACTGGATCATGTAGGAAGTGGGAAAAGCTGTTATGGTGTTTAAGGGTTGGCGTGGTGCTTGGGTCTACAATGTGTTTGACTTAAACATACCAAGGTTCCTGTGCTGTCTCATACAATCAACCGTGAGATTTTCAATATTTATGTCCCTGATGATTTTAATCTAAACTCCTAACCATGATTTAGTTGACATGAGTTGATGTTGTAGGACAGAAAAAGGGGGAAAAAAGCCTCTTAGTTTGCAGCAGCCAGCTGTCGCCAATAACCTGGGCACGCCTTTACACAATAAAGTAATCATCATACCATAGGGACCAGGCTGTTTGAAAGAGCGCTAACCTAGAAAATGTTTTAAGAGGCTCCAGAGTCTGAACCAGGGGCCTTTTTTACCAAATATGCAAGATGCAAGCTGTGGTTTGCAACAGTTATTTTCCTCTCACAGCAATTTGGACACATTGAACTAATAAAGAAAACACCATACTTGCAACCCATCCATGAGTATACAAGAGGACTGTAGGAGTTTCAGTTTTATCTCCAATTTGCAAATGATGATCTTTTGTAAAACGGGCCCCAGAACAGCACCAAGGACAAGCAAAGTCCTCACAATCGCAGTCCTCTCTTTGTATTTCATTCGCATAAGAAATTAACCACAGCTGCTTTTGGGGAAGATGAGGGACCCGCAGTTTCAGTATGTAGTAAACTAACAATGTTTTCCCTTTATTTTTCTCTCTCTCTCCAGGCTGTCAGTGTGGGCAAACATGTAAAAGGCTACCATTACATCATAGCAAACCTGGTAAGACCTCTTAATGGCATTGCTGTCAGCTGTTATTTTAAGTGATAGTGTAACATCTTGTTTTGACATTGAGGATAAATCAATTTCTAATATGCTAGAAAGATAGGACGGCAAGGTGGTTGATAAAATGATACACACACCTTTAGAATTTGGGATCAGTCAACACACAGTCGACATCTATTGTGCATTTTAAGTTCTTTTAATATCTCCATACGAATATGTGATCTGATCATTAGATGAGAAAGACATCGTATATCATCACTTTTCTCTCCTCATCAAAGTTATAGCCATGTCAGTAAATTACGTATTGCTTCAGTCTTAATCCCTAAAATCTGTTCTACAGCTGTTCTCACTGGGACGGTGAAAAGGGGGGCAGTGAGCTGAGGTCGAGCTAGATAGACTCTCAGAGCTTTAAGTAATTAGCATCCATCAACCCAGGATAACCCTCACATGTCTTTACCTCTGTCTTTGGCCCTTTCCCAAATTAATCCCTCTCCTCGACCACTTCACCACAAAGTGTCACTCGGTATGAAGTCACACTTGCAGCTGTGGAAGCCTCTTCATATTAAGAAGGGGTATAAATAATCAGATAAACTATAGGAGTGTGTGGAGTATGACAAGTCAGCTGAGATGGCCACGCTCTATGAGAAGGTTTTGTAGTCTATTTCTGCTGTCCATGAACTGGTTTGAGAGAGAGCTTAAGTATGGTGCCTCATGTTTCTCGTTTTTCATCACTGTATTATTTTTCTGCAGCTGAATCATCCGTCTTTACGCCTTTTCTTTCCTTTTCTTTCCTTTTCTTTCTTTCTTTTTTTCTTTCTTTCTCTCAGGGTTTTAAGGACATATCTCTGGAGAGGTTCATGCACGGTGGGGCCAACGTGACTGGTTTCCAGCTGGTGGACTTCAGCAAGCCTATAGTTATTAAACTGATGCAGCGCTGGAACAAACTTGATCAGAGAGAATACCCTGGATCTGAAAGCCCACCTAAGGTAACGAAAACATATATACATACATCCTAGAATATACAGATTGTAAACCTGTATCTGCAAAGTCATCAGAGTACTATGCACTGCATGCATATCTTGCATTTGCTAAAACCTCTTAGCCAATTTGTGGCTGTGGCCGAGGTGAATTGGCTGATCCTACTGTGACTGAGAAGATCTGACAGTGCTTCTGTGTCAGGCATACAGATTGTGTTCTTTTATTTCTGTACTTCTCATCTCTTTCCTCTCATCATTTCTCTCTGTACTGTATCTCCCCTCTTTTCTCTCTCTGTTGACCATCCTCAGTGTCTTTATCCTTTCACTATCCATGTCCTTTTCACCATCACACATTAGTGTACCTCTATTTAGTCCCCCAAGCGCCCTCCTCCCTTCTACTTCAGTCTTTGTTGTTCTCCTGTACTTCTCCAGCACACCTCTACATTGACTGGGCACTAACCTGCAACGGATTGCAGCTGATTTGTGCTCATATTAAGTGGAAATATGCCCACCTACCCATTAAAAATACATAATACTGCAGCTTTCTGTCCCTTGCTCTCTGGCTCATGCTCACATGCATCCAGTCACTCTCAGAAGACACAAACACACAGTGGGGTAACTTGGTGATGCTTTGTATATGTCTTTTAAAAAACATAAGTATACACTCACTGGCCACTTCATTAGGAAGACCTGTGCTATCCAATACAACAGATTTGCCATACATTTTAGCTTTATGAAGCTTAGCCTATACATTTTAAGTTTTTGTTGACATTGCCAGAAAGGTGATCATTCTTATTTGTGTTTATTATTAATCTTGTGTTGGGTGGTGGTGCTGTACTGTGGTGCGTTTTACTGAATGGTGTTCCTAATATTTTGTCCACTCCATTCATATGTTTCAATATAATGCACTCCATTATACCGACACCACCCACTACGACCTCAATAATAAGAATTATCATCTTTCTGACAATGTCAACAAAAACTGAAAATATATAAACTTCATAAAAGTATAATTTATGGTGGAACTTTTGTATCAGCTTGCATTAGATTGCACAGGTGTGCCTAATGAAGTGGCTGGTGAGTGTATATTGACAGTCATATTGTTTCATTATTGGCCTGGCATTTTTCACCCAGGAACCCGTCTTAATTGGGTAATCATTCAGGGTGTTAGTGGTGGATATATATGTGTATGTTGAAAGCCAGGCACATTGAACATGCTTAGAAATATAAGAAAGAACTTCAAAGAACTTCGTAGATATCATCTGATAAAGCCCTTCCAAATGTTCTCTTCACATTGCAACCACAAAAAAATGATGGTTACCTCATTTTGCAAACACAGAAATACAACTTTTAACTGATTTAACAGTAAAACAGAAAAACAGATATCTCTGGTGACAACAAATACTTCCAAACTGCTTGAGGCTAATTGGTGCTGTGTAAAAACTGAGTTCAGTTAGCCTTGGGCCAACTCATAGCCTCAGGCCAAGTAAAACTCGGGTCTAATAATGTGCAGTGTGAGACTGGAGACTGGATGTTGAGTTTGCTGCTCTTGGCCATCAATGTAATTCTTTTAACCCAGTGATTCTCAGCTGGTGTGCCCTGAAATGAGCTCTAGCGTGCCTGGAGAGTAATAAAGTAATATGTTAACATGGAAATTCAGTCATAAAGCTTACGATCACACATATTTTCTCTAAGTTAAAGCCTTTTGAGCCTTGTCCATTCAAATTTTTTTTCACATACTGACCCTAATTGCATAATCAGAATATAACTTGTTTTATAACATCAGTGTTAGCATTTTTAGCAGATCATGGACTGCCTTTATGAGTAGTTGTCCATGTGTAAACCACTTAATGTTTCCACACACTGGTACAGAGATTGTTTTATGAATTAAATAAGCATGTCCAAATTGTTTAAAAGCTGCTGTCCTTAATTTTTCATTTAAATTTCTTTGTGTTTTTCAATGTTACAGAGATTATTTAATGTCATTAAAAGCACAACCAGGTAGACAGTCTTTGCAGTGGATTTATAAACCATAATCACAAGTACAAAGAGTAATGTGCTATTAAGCTACTTACATGTAGCAGTGAACACTTTTTGAGACTTTTGAGTCAAAACCATAGACTGTATAAAAATAATACATGTAGCCCAATGGGTGACGTAGTAGGGTGACGTCACCCATTGGTTTGTGGACTCGCGTTTTGAAGCCTTGAGTTTGGCATTTTGATCGTCACCATCTTGGATTTTTGGAGTCAGAAGTGATGAGAAGATCATATTTGCACAAGAGGGTGGAGCTGACTCTAATGTTAGCTTCCAGCTTGGTTTGCAGGGTGCAGTCTATGTTCAACTGTGATAATGTTAGTGCTAATGCAAATTTTCGATAGCGAAAAATGAGTTTAAAATCATAAAAACAACTGTACATGTACTTACTGAAAAACCTCAACATCTGACACCTTAGATGGTCTTTTAGTTCAACTCGACACTGCACAAGGCTCTTTTAGACAAACCAAAATGTTACAATTGACTTTCATGAACTGAAAGTACACTGAAATAGCACAGGCTCTGACTATAGCTATGCTCTGTGATTCTGGGGTTAAGCCATGGTTACATTACCTACCTAACCAATATTGTCACTGTAGTAGTGACTTGTCAATCACAAGGTAGCCATGCCCTAAATAATACCTCACTTTATTAAGGCACTTCCACATTGGCTTCACTTTTAGACCCAGAACTACATGCTTGATCAAAACCACAAGTGTTAACCACATGTTGGAACCAGAGAAAACAGGTAGACTCCTCCTCTGGGAACCATGAATTTCACAACAATCTAATCAAGAGTTGTTTGGGATATTTCAGTCCGCCATTGACTAACAGTCCGACCAACTGACAGACAAACATTGCCAATCGTAGAGCCAATCTGCTAGCGGGACCAAAAATACATGAATAAATTAATTAATAAAATGATTTTGGCCAGAACTCTTCTTGCTTGCGATATGATTTTACTTCACTATGGTCACTTCACTCATAAAAGTCTTGTTAGTATGCATGTTGTAAAGCAGGCATTCAGTTATATACATCATAAATGCACTGTACACATGTATTATTAGTTTATGTGTGAAAGGTAGCACATGCTCCCTTTTTTATTTTGAGCATACATCATTATGAATACAGCCATTAGTTTTATTTGAAATGTTAAAGAAACTTGCATCATATGTTTTAGATAATTTGAGGATGAAGATTTCTAAAGAAAGTATTCAGGTAACAAAAACACCAAATTCTAAGTAGTTTCAAGACCAACTAAAATCTTTCAGTGCCCCAAAAGTGTTTCTGTCCTTCCCAATACAGAAACAAAAATAGACTGCTAGTTGGCTCAGTTTTGTAGTTGTTTTCTTCTGGATTTGGATTCTGTAGTCGTCATCTGTCAGTCGCTCACCTAAAGGCTTCTTTGGTTTCAAAGGGGAGAGATGAAAGGAGGATGACATGGTTGTGCACTGCAGCCTCTCAAAACACGCCTTGTGGGATACAAATCAAGAGATGTCAGTAAAAGAGAAAACTACCTGCGGAGGCATGGATACGATCTGCAGACTTTCTCAGCTGACTTCCCTCATTCCTCCCATTTTCATCTCTCCACTTATTTCCACCGTGATGTGAAGGCAGCCTGCTGTGTGTTTGACTGCCTCTGTCTATGTGGCACTGTGTGTGTCTGTGTGTGGGCTTGCTGGGGGCGTTACTGCTGAGTGTGAGACGCTGTTCCCTGCTGTGCAATGTCTTACCTGTAATGAATTTGTCAAATAACCTGTAAAGATTACCACCACGTTTTAGGTTTTTCATTAGAGAACAGATATTGATCACATGTCACCCTTTCTCTTTTTCCTGCTCGCATGTCAAAGGCCCCTTAAATCATTGCATTTTTTAATTTACTCCAACTAATTCAACAGTGCGACACCCTGTTTAGGAATATAACCTAATATGGCTGCATTTATCTCTTGGGAATCAAAGTTTTGCCATCATTCCCTGACAAATGAATTTAATTAGTGAGTTCACAGTATGATTTAAACCCGCTTCTATGTCACTTTAATGGTTTTAAGATCATGTCCAGTGACTGTATTTAAAAACTATAAGCCTGTCTAAAACTGGCACATTTACAGTGATGTTACATTTATAGTGGTGTTGATTGATGTCCACTGATGTTTACTGAGGAAGTCAAATAGAAGTCTGAGTGGTGAGATAGATTGAGCCACTGGTCAGCATGTTTGCATACGATCTAGGTTAGTTTATATGTGGTTAATATGGACTGAGGCCAAAGGCAACAATCCAGCTGTTGTCTATATTGGTTCTCATTTTATATAATCAATGCATAAGCATATATCCTGCAGTTTAGTTTATTCTGCTTTGGATTTGTAAAACACAGATAGGATCTCTTTAATCCAACTGTTTATCGGAACACATAAAGTCCTGCAGAACAATCTGTCACTTTAATCTAAGCAAAATCGTTCCTTCACTTTTGAACTTTTAAAGAAATCAAATCACATAACTGTAAACTGTTATCACTGGCCAGTAATAACTTATTACGTTATTGGCAAAAAAGTTATTACATTATTAATTCAGGAATTGTATTATGTTATTGGCAAGTTATTACATTTTCGGCTTATTATATTTAAAAACCGGGCAAATGTATTATGTTACCAGCCATTATCGGTCGTTGTTACGTTATCAGTTGTTATTACGTTATCAGCTGCTACAGAAGATAACATTTTCTTTTCTGTTTTTTTTCGGTCTCCTATATTTTTGTCCTCCATTCTTTAGTATACCTCATCTTTAACATATGATGGAGTCCTTGTGATGGCCGAAGCCTTCCGCACTCTTCGTCGTCAGAAAATTGATATTAGTCGACGTGGCAATGCTGGTGACTGCCTGGCCAATCCTGCTGCTCCCTGGAACCAAGGAATAGACATGGAGCGGGCACTCAAACAGGTTGGTACAAGCTTGACTTTCTATAATTAATGTAGACACACAGACTCAAAATCGCTTGGGCAAACAAATACACACAACACGCAAAAACACAGTCAGCAAAACAGCTAAAATCTGTGCTTTCTCATTTATGTTTTACATTTTTTGTTGGGATCTTGATGGAGTCTCTATAAGAGAAGACACATAAAACACACGGACATACACACGAAAACCTTCACTGCTTTACTTGTGAGGTTATTGTACTGGCTTCATTCATTTCTCAGGGATACATGTTGGTAATCTACTAGTTAGGGACTGAATTTCTGTCCTCAAATGGAAATCTGGTGAACATGTTTTTTCATCCAGATAATGTCATGACTATACTTTATAGTGCAAATACACACACACCCAATAAAAGATTGCTTTTCGCTGAATATTTTCAGTGTGCCATATACTTTATAGTCATGACAAGAAAGGTGTTATCTGGCAAACTATTATCTTCAATATCAGATATTCCCTGGGAAAACAATTATTCATGCTGCATTTAATTAAATGTCCATTTAATCCAGGTGCGCATTCAGGGCCTGACAGGGAATATCCAGTTTGATCACTATGGTCGGAGGGTCAACTACACCATGGACGTGTTTGAACTGAAGAGCAATGGACCGCGCAAGGTAGGATTTCCTCATGGTTTAGAAATAAAAATAAACAATACTTTGAAATTGTCAATCATAAACACAGCACTCCAGAACAATGTATTGAAAACAGAGTATTATCTGATCTGGTGCCCCTATCGGCAGAAATCGGCAAAGCGTAATTTATTTGTGCTATCCACATCTATTAAAAATCACTGTTAAAAAATTATGATATTTTATGATGTGACAAAGCTGTGGTTAAGGTCAGGTTAAGTTTAGGCTGGTCAGGTTTAGGGAAAGATCGCAGTTTGGGTTAAGGTTAGAGGAATGTGTTCTATAGGTTAAAGACACAACTTCATGGCTGCAATGATAATCACGGGAATGATCATAGTTACATTATTTAAAACTGGTCCGACTTGCTGTTTAAAATGTGACACTGTTGGAAAGAGGACATAAACAGCTGTCTGCTGTGGCTACTATTGGATTAATTCCCACTTCCTCTGAACTTTTTTAATTTGTATACATATATAGACGTCAACTCAACTGTGCTACTTAGATTTAAAATAACTATCGCCACCAGATGGCATCTGTTGCTCAAATGTAACTATGATATTTTTGAGCAATCCTATGTGTCATTTTTCTTGGGAGGACAGTCTCGGACAGTCTCAGGACTTTGGCTCTCTTTCACTGTTAACGGGTTATTCTTGTAGTTTTTATTTGTTGTTATGGTTGTTTGTTTTTAACCCATGTGCTGGTACATTGTTAAAATATGAATTTACTTTCTGCATCATTATCTCCATAAGTCTTGATTAATTACGATCTTACTGCAGTTATAAATATCTTTAGATAACGGCTATTGAACCATTGCAGCTTATGCTTTTGTGCATTGGAGAACAGCTCTCAGACAACCTAAGGGCACATAAAATTCTGCAGTGACATAAAAAGGGAAAGTGTGAACATAATCGCTCTTCATAATGGCAAGAAGTAGGAAGTTAAGGCTCAGGTTGAAAGTACTCATAACTTCTCTTTACCAGAAAAAAGTATACATGTACAGTAGCAGTTATAATAAAGATATAACACCATGTTCCAGCTTCTCAAGTGTTCCTTTGACAACAGTATGTGTTTATTGAAAGTTCTTGGCTCACACTCAATATCTCTCAATAGCTTCTATGATTCCAATGGGAAATTTGCTGGAGTGCGCTAGTTCTATTGACTCATTTTTATTCTTTTCAATCTTTTCTTTCCATTTCACGTTGTTTTTTTGTATTATTTTAGTTTCTCTATATATTTTATTTCTGTGTGACTTGTGCCTTAAGACTTATTGATTTGATGTTCTGGGATTTTTTTTGTTTCTTTTGTCACTGTAATGTGACTAACTCTGTTGCTTCCCCTCTGTTGCCATTAGATTGGTTACTGGAACGACATAGACAAACTCGTTTTGGTCCAGAATGAAAATGCACTGTCCAATGACAGCTCATCGATGGAGAACCGGACTGTGGTCGTGACGACCATCATGGTAATGTACCCTCTGAATGCTTTCACTTTTTCATAGTCTAGGTGCTGTTTTGAGATTTGGGTGAAGCTGTCCTTCAACACAATGACAATCTTTCCTATTCCACAATCTTATTTCACCAAAACCTTGCTCACACCTGATTTTCCAGCTAACATCGGTCTCATGTAGAGGTTTGACTTTCATGGAGATGCAAACTGGTGCAAATGCAAATGAGACAGCAGGTGATTAAATACGCCATGTAACAGGTGCTGAATAAAAATATATTTCTCGTTATTTTCCAAGCAAGATCAGGTAGATATGCAGGGGAAAGGGGAAACATGGTTTTCCAAAAGGGTGGATTTGACAGCATACAATAAAAAAATATAGCAATCATGATGAGTAGATTACTACAACATTTTGGTGACAATTAGGGTTATTAAGTTTGATTAGATATTACTGGCAAGCACTTGGTACTAGGTAATGACCAGTGTGCTTGTGTCAGGTTTTAATCAGGAGCTGTAGACTGGAGTTTATTTCTCTTAAGGACATAATAGGATGCAGTCACTGTCAGAAAGCCAGGTGATGATATATAGGAGTGTCATGTGGCAGAGTTTTGTAAATGTTGAATAAAAGTCAGCTTTGAGCTAGATGAGCTCCATGAGTTGAAAAAAGCATGGCCACAAGGGAGCGGCACTTGATTACACTAATGCCTCATTAGTAGGCAAATCTAAAACTGACTTCAGATCACCATTTAGAAGTGACCTCAGCTCCAGTTCCTAATGGCTTTCACATAGACACCAGTCTGTGGCCAGTTTAATTATTCCTCTTTCTTCTACAAATAAGGATAGAGGGGGTCTAATCGGTGGGTTTGAGCACATCCTCTGCTTACATTTGATTTCACTTCACCCATCTGCAGCCTTTTTACGGTGACCATCCCTTTCCTGTAAATGCAATCAGTTTAATTCAATTGGGCATGCAAAATGATGTGAAAGCAACTCAAAAGACTAATTTCACCCCCGAAACAAAACAATCCCCAGATGCTTGAGCTTCAGCGATTCAGTCTTTTGTTTCAAGCCATATCTCTTCATTCATTGAACTCCTACATATGACCAAATTATTTGTAGTTGTACTTACTGAAGTGTCATACTGTGAACAAATACCTAAACATGTAAAAAAACAAAAACAAAACAAAAAAAAACATTCAAAGATGTTGCCTGGGTAATACAGTGAGACTAGAGTGCCTCCAATGGCTAGAAGTGGTAGTAACCAGCCAGGTCTGCAGAGAAGAAAACAACCGCACACACTGCTGGAAAGAGTTCAGAAAAATGAATTCAGCTGGACTAAATGTCCCCAGTGACAGCCCCGCCTCCAGACATGCACACTTCAAACTGGAAATGTATTAAACCCCAGTGCAGTGTGTGCTGTGTTGCCTGCAGCCAGGCCCAAGACAAGCAAATGCAAACACATTAACACAATGAAATATATAAAAGGACATGTTGTTAATCAGTGAAAAAATCCTATTTTTAATATGTGTATATTATGTTAATGTACCATCACTGTTGGAATCTATCACAGTCTGTTGTTATTCCTATGGCTGTGTTTGGTGTTTTTTAATTACATCTATTCTGTGTGGTTGTAAAAGAGATGAGTGTGAAAAATAGTGTGGCATTACCGTATGTCTTTTCGATGTTTGCTCCTTCCTCTTTCACTCTCCCTCACTGTAGCTGTCTTGCTATCCCTCTTAAACTCTTCTCATCTCTACATCCCCCCTACACCCCTCATTTTTACCTCCATGCCCCCCCACCACCACCACCACCATCTCCTGCATATTTCACTGTGGATGGTGACCTCAGCAGACCTTGGCTAACGTTAGCTCAGCCACCTCCTCCTCTTTGCAGCCTCTGATGATGAGGAAGCCTCTGCTGTGACACTGATGCCAGGTCTACAGACAGAGCAACAGACTGAAACACAGACTCACCTGAGTCGCAGACCTTCAGGAAAGACAGTCAACACACAGACTGATAGACTGAGACTCCAAAGCTCTTTACATATATTGTTTTTGTTTTGTAATGAATATGTTTTTTGTTATGTATATTGTTTTCTTGTATAAATGTGAGAAAACTGATTTTTTTTTTTTATGTCATGAAATGATTGATTTGCTCAGATGTGGTGTATTAACACAGCAGCATTGGTAGGGACGGACTACATGGGATGAAGAGGAGATATGAGACTCCAATGTTGAAGTCAATGAGTCAATGTTTAATGAGCCTGTGAGACCCTGGGATGTCTTGCTCATTGTGTTTCTGTCTTCCTCTCACGGCAAAAGCCACAGTTGGACAGGAATTACGTTCCAGACTCCCCTCCTTTTTGAGGAACTTACAATAATGACCACCTTAATTTAGCCTTTTTTTAAATATTTTACCTTTCTGTCAAGATAACTTGAGGGAGGAGAGCTCTACCTCCAACTTCCTCTTTCTGCTTCGTCACCTTTTAAATGTACTCAAGGAAAAGGTATGACAGTCTACACCCGAATGAAAACGTAAAGTTAAAATGTTTTCTATTCTTTTATTTTGGAATATTCAGCACTAAGGTTTTGTCTGTCAAGAGACAACAACTTGAAATTGAAATAACAAAATGATTTAGTTTTCAACTGGTTAATTATGTTACGCTCTTATTGGCATTGTATTTGCTTTTTTTATGTGTGAAAAGTGTAGCATGTTGCAGAAACTGAAAAATGCAGCTTTGACTTAACGTACACTGTGGTGGCATTATCACCATCCAACTGACAAATGAAAAGTGATATGTGTACCCATTCACCAACATACCTGCTGCTATGTGGGTCATTCATACGTATAAGCTCTTAAGCCTTCACACAATAAGAACCACATGAATACACACTCTTACAGATTTACACAAACAGCCTGTGCGTGCAACATAAGTGCATCAATGTGGACTGATTGTTAAGCCTGGTGGCCTTTGCCTTTATGAGTGTGCACCTGCTGTGCTTGTTACTTATAACATACAGTAGCCCCTGATGACATGACAATCTTTTATTAATGCTTTTTTTTATTCTTGGCCTTAGCTCACTGTAACATCCAAAAACGCACTCCTTTTGGAGTTTGTATGTTTAATATTTAAATATTTATTATTAGGTTATAAATATATATTTGACCTGAATTTCCCTCTTTATGTATTTGATACATTTGATACTTGGTGATGGATTGAGGTCGGCCAATGTTATTAAAATGAACAATACACTTATTCACTCAGTACTCAGGGACGGCAAACAGAGTGCTGAAGAAAGACTCTCATGGTGTGTTTATAACTGAGAGCTGAGTGTTTTTAATCCCAAGAGGCTTTTTATCAGGACAAGTAAGGAGATGCAGGGTGTTCAAAGTGCTGCAGGTGGGAAACTGACCTGAGCCAGGTGAAGTAATTATGTTATTATAAACATTTCTGAAAATGTTGACCCTGGAAAAATATATAATAAAATAAAGTGCTGGCTGACTAGCTGGTGACTCTGTGACATGTCTGACTGACTGCCAGTTTTTTTTTTAGCTGATTGATTAATTACCTGGGGGAGTGACGCACTTAGCATCTGTCTGACTTGTGACAGTCTTTGTAGAAATGTGGCTTGCTGACAACATAGGTGAAAAAAGCTTGTTAGAACTGGCAGATTGACTTGGTGACAAACCAAATGGCTGACTGACCGTCAACTGGTCACTGAACGACTGACTGCTGAGCTGCTTTGCTCTTTTTCTGGCTGAGTAGCTTGTAGATAATCATGCTGACTCACCGGCCAAATATGTGACTGGGTAGATGATTATGTACTGTAATTGCAGTAGTTAATTAATGAATGGATTGATTGACCAACTGAAAGACTGAAACAGTCTATGACTAACAGACTGCCTCTCTGGCCATTCGAATGGATGGCTCGCAGGCTGATTAAATCTCTTAATAGTTACCTAATTCGTTACGTGACAGTCTGGCTTTTGAAATGCTGAACTGATTGAGCATTCGGTTGGCAGACTGAGTGAGTGACCGGACACTTAGGTGACTGTCCAGTTGGGTGCCTGTCTCTTTCACTGGCTGGCTAACTGGCTTACATAGCAAGTCCTGTCTGCCTTTTTGGCTCCAACGTGAAGTGTTTCATGTCTTATCAGTGCGAACCATTTGCTTCTACAAAGCTGTTCTCCCTCTTTTACCCACCAATTTTGCTTTGCTTTATGTCCGTCTTTTCAGCCCATCCCATCTCTCATTTTGTCTCTCTTCCTCTCCATTTTTCACTTTGTCATATTCTGTCTTTCTCTTTATCTCTCCTTCACACGTTCCTACTTTCTGTTTCTATCTATCTTCATTCTCCCTGTAGCTATCTCTGTTTGTATTCTGATCTGCCTCTTCATCTTTCCTCTGTAGTTTCATAGAGCCAATATACCCCACATCCCCTATCATCATACTTATTTCCCCTTGTTTCTCTTTCCCAAGTTCTCTCCTTCTATTCCATTCAACTTCCTGATCTTTGCTCCCATTTCTTCGATCTCACTCCCCCCCCCCCCCCCCCTTTTCACATTCCCTTTCTTTCAATATCCTGGTATGACTCATGATGTCACATTAGGCAACACCCAAACATGATGCTACCTTCCCAGCTGTGAACACACACACACACACACACACACACACACACACACACACACACACACACACACACACACACACACACACACTGGCGTTACTACCTTCACACCAAGACAAAGGTGTCTGGGGCATACTGATAACAAACCTTAAGGAGACTAAAGTGAAACATTGCCACTGTTGGCAGAGCTCCCACTTGGTGTGTGTGTGTGTGTGTGCGTGTGTGTGTGTGTGTGTGTGTTTATGTATAGTTGCTTACATAATACCAAATTAACTCAGGAAAATAGGCCTTGATAAACACATGATAAACCTGAGGGTAATGTGTTGGAGGCACATGAGATGGTTACTTTGTCCTTGTTAACACAAATTAAGTAAACGATTTTCCTTGAGAATCAATGATTTAAGATGAAAAGTGATGAAAACTTTCCGAGGGACAGTTCCTGATAAGACTCTGATCTCAATTTAATGGTTGAGGTTCTTGAATAAGTGTTTCACTGTATCCAAAACCAGTCTGTTTTAATGATTTGTAATGATTTAAACATTTTCACTTGGTTAAATATTCTCTTACTATAAAGTCTGTTTTATTTGATTTTGTAGACGTTTAATCTTCATGTGTGAGTTCAAATGTGTTAGGGTTAGGGTTAGGATGAAAAATGGATCAAATAATCTCTGCCACAAAACAATCCCTCATACTCATGTTACCTCACAAACTTTATCGCCACATTCCTGTCAATATTATTTTGAAGTGACTGAAGTGAGCCAGAACTGAAGGTAAAATCACATAATGTTGGAAACCATCAGGTTTGTAAGTAATGAACAGTCAGTGTAATGTAATGAATGTAGTAATGGAATTATATTAAACAATGTCAGTAGTTTGCATTACATAATGATGTGAACAATATAAATCACTATTACTGAGTAGTCTCAATGGCTGTGCTGATCTTTTAGAGACAACATTGAAACTGTTTTGCTGTTCATTACTATTAGGATTCATGTTGAGTCAATGGAATGAGCGCCCCAGGACTTGCTAATGTCTCTAATAATGACATTTTACGATAAACATTTTTTGTATGTTCTGACACTGAGCACAATGGGGCTTTATCTACTCATTTTGATGATGATGTTGATGTTGATAAAAGGGTAAAATGTTCAGCATAAATTAAGAGCTGAGTGTGTGTGTGGTTGGTTTTTCTATTGTAATAAATCTTACACTGATGACTGAATAATGGTCTGATAAAAACATGATGATGCAAAGCTTGGGGTGTTTTTTTGTTTGTTTTAAAGTGTGTGTTGTCTATGGTCCATATGCAAATCTAACACACTACTCCCACTGTATTTTTTATATTTAATGCTGTTTGTTTATGTACAAAGGAATGGAAATATGCACATACCAAAGACTAGTTTTGCCGACTGCTGGAAAGTACACTTTGACATTTACAAACTATAAAACAGGAAGAAAACCTAGTTACTAGAAGTTAACGACCTCCATTTCTGGTTTAGAAAAATACACTTACATACATTTAAGTACATCATTTACTCATAAAAATATTATTTTCCATATTTTTTCCTATACAAAATCACTACTGTGGTACTGGCTGGTGTTTTAATCTCATTGTTTACTCAAAAGAAAGAGAATCAATTCATAAATCCAGCTTCACTTTAGGGGTTTTGTTTGTAGGCTTTATTGTTTCCATTGTAAGATTTGTTTAAATCCCTTTTTCCTGCTTTCAATGTAATTCAATATCCTGGATTGAATTGATTGAATTGTTCTGTCAGTTGCATCCAATTCTGTCTCGCCCTGATTTCATTGCTCATTTGACCAGTTTTAAAAACACGTCGGTCTAAAATGTTTGATTAAACTGTACTTATTGCCAGTGTGAAAAAATGTGCTGAATGAAGAATTATATTCAAATATATGTTATCATTTTTTTATTGTGTTTTATGATCTTCATAAACCGTTTCATAGCTAGGGAGTGTTGGATATTATAAAAAGGCTGTTTGATTAATTAGATGAGATTAATCTTTGATTAAAAGAGGTTTGATAGCATTTTAATAGGCTTGGTTTCAGTTGGATTACAGGGTGAGTAGCCTCAGGCATAATACCATAACTCACTGCTCCTGATGGATGCGCTGTCACTCAAACATCTGCGTGTGTTTCCTATCTGTGCGGATACTCTAGCTGAGTGGAAGCTTCTCTGCGGTCATATGAGTGTGTTTGTGTGTGCGTCATTCCTACAGTAATACATGCCGGTAAAACACACCCACTATCTCCGTAGAGAGCATTAGACTGTCTTTGCTTTCATCTTTGTTAACTGCATGCACAAATTTCACTTTACCTCTTACAACACATTACCAAAGCAGCATTGTAATATCTTTTTTTTCTTCCCCTCATTTTCCCCCTCTCATACATTTCTCTCTTCTCAGCATTAGTGTTACTGAGTCAGATACAGGACCTGGCGTATAGAGTCAGACGAGGGCATAAAACAAGGCACAGAGAAGTCATAAACATAAGATACTAAACATCTTTTACGGATATGGCTTTTTTTTTTAAACAACTGTAATATTTTACCCTTTTTGTAAACTCTGTTTTTTATAAACTGCTTTGTTTTGGGGGTTTTTTGGGGGGGTTGTAGGTTGTTGGGTTTTCCTGACAATATGATTAGTCTGTGAGACATCTATCTCTTTAAATAGTTTGAAAGAATGTGGATATACATAATATTATTTGACTTTTCAGTTTGCCATCATCATCATACAAGTGTGGTAAAATATGCCTCTCATAATAATGTGCACGTACAGTATGTTACAATTTAATGTTATGATTATATATAGGCCTGTTTCCAGTTTCATTTGTGAAAAAACAATTTTCACAACAAGCCTGTCAAGCTGTCATTTACCCTATTTTGATCATAAGTGCTGTCACGTTAATCCAAACAGCTGTGTCTCTCTCCCCTTATGCTGGTTTTGTAGGAGGGTCCCTATGTGATGCTGAAGAAGAACTGGGAGTTATATGAAGGCAATGACCAGTTTGAAGGATACTGTGTGGACCTGGCCTCAGAGATTGCCAAACATATCGGAATCAAATACAAGATCTCTATCGTTCCGGATGGGAAATATGGAGCCAGGGATCCAGAGACGAAAATATGGAACGGCATGGTCGGAGAGCTTGTGTACGGGGTAAGAATGGACGGATCATATCCAGATATTCAGATCAAAAATGGGGAAGACAACAAAAAATGTTCTAGATGAAAAGATGCAGCCTTCAAATGTCTTGTTTGTTCTAACCAGCAGCCAAAAAATCCAAAGATAATCAATCAATTCAATTAAGTAATATAAAAAAAGTTATTTAATTTTCTGTATATTGACCAATCAATTAGTCAGCCTATGTTTTCAACACTACAAAATGTAATAATGTAGTTGAAAATTAGATTAATCTGGATGTTTTGTCAATGACAAAGAATAATAATTATTGTATTCTCTACAGATTACTTCATAATGACAATTTACAATGAACAAGGTAGTGTAATGCAATCCAGTATAACATCAACACAAATTATGGAAAGCTTTTCTTATGCGGTCTTAACAAAACTTTAACATTGGACTCTTCATAAAGTTTGTACAGTAGATTTCATCATGTGCTCCTGCTATTGTGACTCCATGGGCCATCGTGCAATACCTGAGAAATATTTGAAGATATATATGAAATATTCTGTGTCTCCTGCCAAGATGCTTGGTCTTGAATGGTTCACTTATTCTTTTAAGAATTTGGCAAGCTGGCTAATTATGCCATTTACACCCATCCACAGTCAGAAATTTCACATTGCTTTCTTTTCAAACTTTATCAACATGCAGGAGACAATGTCAGTCGTCACTTTGCGGAAGACTGAAAGTGGAGACGTTGCTGCAGAACAGCGACAGAATTAATTAGACTCCAGAATCCGTAGTGGAAGGTGACACAGCAGAACCGCCGCATTGACTAATCATGTTTGATTTGTTCCAAACACTGGCAGTCCTTTCTTCTACCATGCAGAAGAAATCCATTTGTAGGATTTCAGCACTTTGTCCCCTAGTTCACTTCTCGGTTGCTTTTATATCATTGTGTCCCTTATTCACTGTTTATCTCAGTGGCTTTCTTTTCTTTCATGTTGTATATTTCTCGTCTCCTGCCTTCTAATTTCATCTCTCAGTCTGTGGTGCATTGTCTGGTTTTGATACACCTCTGCCCTCCCCTCCTTTGGTTTTATTCCATGTCTCTTCTGATTTCCTTGCCTTTCTTTTCTCGTTCATTATCCTCGCATTGTAACATATTCGCTCCTCGTAGAGCTTATTGTTTAATATGCGGCCATTATGTATTTCAGTTAAGACTGCAGATGTTACAGATGCCCATTGTGCTAAAGTTTTCTACTCAGTTTTGACAGATTTTGAGTGTGTGTGTATGTGTGTGTGTGTGTGTGTGTGTGTGTGTGTGTGTGTGTGTGTGTGTGTGTGTGTGTGTGTGTGTGTGTGTGTGTGTGCATGCAAATGTTTGTGAGACCTTGCTCACTACTTTATATTCTGGCAGTGTTGCTGTCATGCTTGCGTACAAATTACTGCTCTGTCATTCTACTACTGTTTTCCCTCTCTCTTACCTGTCTCTTTCAACCCTTTCTCTTATTGGAACAGCAGAGAAAGTTTTACATAGAGACATTACCTCAGCAGCAGGGAAAACTTTAAATGCTTTATTCAGCTGATCATGTGTGGCGTTATTAGTGAAGACCAGCTTTCAATTCACACAAGATAAGTCTGAAGAGAGGAGAAAGGGGTCTAGTCATTTGAAAACAACATAATGAAGCAGGAAATGGATGAAATGTTTACCAAGCTGGAAAAACACTTAAAATCAGTGCAGGAGGACAAACATCTTAATAGATGGAATTGCAGACGAGAAAGGAGGGAACTGGTGTGAATTAGAGAAGAAGGTTTGCCAAATACTCTCAAGCAACCTGGGACTAAATGGCATAAATATGGTTATTGATCAGTACCAGGAGGGAGGGAGGCCTAGGAAAATTGTTGTAAAACATTTGCACTTTAAAGACAGAGTATCCTTTCTTCTGCCAAGAGATTAAAGGCCAAAAAAAATCTATATAAATGAAGATGTATCAAAAGCTGTGCAACTGAGGAGGAGAGAACTGTTGCCCTTGCTGAACGCTGCCAAAGAAAGAGGTGATAAAACCAGCCTGAAGTGTGATAAGCTGGTCATCATGCACAGGGAGTGGACAATCTCAATCAACAGCTTAAAGCTCTTCAAGGTTCAGTTTTTCTACATTTGTGTTATGAAGTTAAAAAAAACACTGTCAGAAACGATTCTGAGCTGGCTCTGGAAGATAGGTGAAGACACAGGGACAAATATGGTGGTTGAGTTGCATTTTATGTTCAGGTGCACATTTTGAGTTGTGCTAAGGAAAGATATTACGAGTACTGACATTGAGGTTATATAGCTACAGATTCACCTTCCATATTGTTAGCCTATACTAGTCGGTTGTTGTCATAGGCCACCCAGTTCTAATTTGAAGTATTTGGATAGAATATGTGAAAATCTAGATATAGTGACAGATGAAAGTAAGGATATCTTTCTCCTTTGGGATCTGAATATTGACTGTTTGTGTCCACTACATAAGCAGTTGATTTCTCTGGCAGGTGCTTGCAATCTGACCCAGGTTGTGACTCTGTGTTCATAGGCAGCATGAGTGGCAGTGGGAAGCAATGAACATAATTTGATTACTTTAAGAAATACCCAAGTAAAGTCTGGGGTTAGGATTGTTTACTGCAAGTCATATGAAATATTTAATGCAGATTTAATTATGTTAAAAACTTGGATCTGATGTATGTCAGGAAAATGATGTACCTATTGCATCATTTTCCTGACATACATCAGACCACTTAAAATCTTTAACATCATTAACAAATGAATGATTGCTTTGAAAAAAAAGGATAAATTAATGAGGTGGGTGGATGAGACTTAGAAAAAGGTCTGTAGAGGGAAGAAGTACACCATGACTTGATAATGAGTTCAGATCTTCAACGCTTCAAAGTAACAAAGCAAATATAGGTGCTAAATCAGGGTGTTTCTTAGATTAAAGTCTTTCTTGTAAACTGATAAATAAGGTTGCCATGTTAAATAAAACAAGAAGAAAGAATATTTAAAACAAAAACTTATGTAATGCAATTCTCTCTGCTAATGTGAGTGAGATGCATAAGTGATTATCATGGCTAACTGTGGAGGCTCAATTAAAAATATTGTCTTCTGTTATTCATTTAAAGTATGATTTGGAATGATACACCACACGTCTTTTGTGGAAAAACTATTATATGTTGTTTGTGTTTGTTTTTTTTGTTTTTTTTTTGGGGGGGGGGGGGGGGGGGGTGATACACATCAAGTGAGCACAATTCAGAACTGATCTTTTAAGAGACTACCAAAAGTGGATTTTCTTTTAAAAAGTTACTCAAACAAAACTTTTCTCACATAGATGTTATTGTGTTTCTTGCTGTTTCAGAACCTTTGATTATTTTCTTTGTGTTGTTGTATTTTTGTGATTTTTCCTGATCTTTATATTTGGCTTGTTTTAACTTTTTTGTTTTATTGATATTGACAGTGTGATTTGAATTATTGTCGGTTTTTATTGTTGTTGTTGTTGTTTTTGTGTGAACTCCCTGGAGGATTAGTGACTATTTTGTGGAAGCTAATGAGGATCCACATGAAGAATAAAGAATCATGCTCCTGCTTCAAAATACACTGATCATTTACTGTGATTGTCTATTTAACCTGTTCCTTATGCTTCAATTGCCTCCCTCTCCTTATTTTATCTTTCTCTTCAGATACCAGCTGCAAAAAATGGAGATTACAAACAACCTGTTTACCATCACTCACTTATTTTAAATATAGTCCTTTCAAATGATTGCATTACAATTTGAGTACACTCAACACATACTTTTCTGAACAACACCTCTTATTTGCAGAAAGCAGAAATTGCCGTGGCCCCACTGACCATCACCCTAGTGAGAGAAGAGGTTATCGACTTCTCAAAGCCTTTCATGTCACTGGGAATCTCCATCATGATCAAGAAGCCCCAGAAGTCAAAACCAGGTGTTTTCTCTTTCCTGGACCCACTGGCCTACGAGATCTGGATGTGCATAGTGTTCGCTTACATTGGAGTCAGTGTTGTGCTGTTTTTGGTGAGTGATGAGATTTTAAAAAAAGGCAACACTTGAAAGGCTGTAACACTTGGAAGAGATTTGAGGGGCTTGGGTTTAGAGATGATAGAACAGATCTCTTATTTAGATTTACACTCTAGAAAATATGTGAAGCAGCAGGCTACCACTTACGTGTGTCTGGTCTTAAATGTCTTTTACATTGTTGTAGAACATTTCTGTGCAAAAAAAAAGCAACACTAAATACACACAGGCATCCTATATGGACAGAGATATGGTCACAGACAGCTGTGTATACAGTTCATGCAAATACATATTGCAGGATATTTAAAATATGCACGTTCATGTTGACAGGATTGATTAAATAGGCATGATTCTTATCACACAGACATTAATGCATATTCAAAGAAACATTTCCTTTTCTGTATCAGTCAGAAAAAATTACCCTCCAACATTGTACTTGTACAATTTGTCATACATATCTCCCTTTGTGTATTTAGTTCAGTTTTTTATCGGAATTAAATTGTAATGCATTGATGTTCCAAAGATTAGTTTTGTTGATTTTTCTCCTTCATGGTCCTTCAAATGACGATGTTTTTTTTCTTCTGCTGCGTCAGGTGAGCCGCTTCAGTCCGTATGAGTGGCATGCTGAGGAACCAGAGGAGGGCACCGCGGAGCAAGGCCCCACTGACCAACCTCCAAATGAGTTCGGCATCTTCAACTCTCTCTGGTTCTCACTGGGAGCATTCATGCAACAGGGCTGCGACATCTCGCCACGGTGAGGGAGAGAAATTAAGTGTGTGAGACCAACAGAGTGCATCTGTGTACAAGCATGCGTCAGACTGAAAGGTTAAGAGATAGTATTTGAGTCTGTATGCAGGATGTGTGTGTCTAACTGTCTGTAATGTCAGACTACTGTCGTATTAGGCTGTCGTGATTCAGACCGTTGACTGTGAATCACCCCTCTTTGCACTTTTTTTCGCTTAAGCACTGAACTGGACTGCTAATCCAAGACATTGTGTGTTACAGTATGTTGGGAATACAAACACAGACATGTACACAAAAAAGCATAAAAGTGTGAAGAAAACACCTGCACACAGTCCAGTGGTCATGTCCATATGGGAGTGCTATGGTGGAAGATTTAGCAGTTTGCTAGGTGTGTATGAATTTTTAATGCAGAGAGGCAGAGTCCAGCTGTATTTTTAGAATATTTATAAGAATATGGCATTTTATTATTGATAACCTGAGAATGCAGTTTAGTGAAATATTCATGGCCGTCATCCTCAAGACCTTTAGGGAGCAAATCTGAAAAGAGAAGGAACAGCAGGGAGAGCTTCACACCAAAACAAACGATAGGAAAGAGTGATAGACGATGAGTATCGCGAAGAACTATGTGTGACTGGTTCAGCAAAATATGTGTGTTTGCAACATTAATGTGTACATCAATGGACACAACACACTTATAAAGGTGGAAACAAAATGGTCAGTACTGCGCTTTAGGACAAGGATGAATATTCACAATTTCTGATTTTACCTTTACCCGCCTTTTCTAAGAAATAGCGTCTGTCAATCATTTAATCTGTCTTTTCATCTGCTTTCAAACTTAGTTTTATATCTAGTATCTCTAAACATTTCCACTGCATTCCCATTAGCATTTCACTTTTGGGAAAAGACAAAAGTTATACACCAGGGGACCAAACTTCACTTTCTTCCTCCTCTTTCGCTCCTCTGCCATTCTCTTTCATTCTGTCTTTCATCTCTTTGCACACTCCCTCTCTTTTTCCTCTGTCCCCACTCCCCGACACCTGTCGTCTCCCACTCCTCCCCACTTTACTGTGACTGACAGGCCAATTCTAGCCCTAACACACAAGGTGGAAAACCATCACACCAGCTGTATGCGCCCACATTCACAAGCACAAACACACAGAATGTGCACAAGAATACACACAAAAACACATACACACAGAGACACACTGACTTTGCTTACACACACATGCAGAAAAACACCCAGTGTGCACTTTCACAACAATCTAACACACACATGCAGAGCTCTCCATCACTTGTAGGCCTTGTTATAGATCTGTGCACATAAGCTACAGCTGTCATAGCGATAATGTGAGACTTAACATGAAGCCAGTATAAATCACCCGGTCCTGTCACTTCCAATACAGCACAACTCCTCTAAAGGGCAGGATTACTGCAGTCATAAATGCCAGATTATATTCTTACAAAGAATAAGCTTTCACTTATATACTTTTTTCTTATTTCACCTTCCCCTATTTCAGGTAAAAGAAGTTCTAGTGTAAACTTCCTCAAAAGGCAGGTCATAATTATATCATGTAAATTTCAAGTGATATCTCATGTAGCACAATTTTGGATTCACGAAATAAACAGATTGAATGAAATATGTTGCAGATTTAAAGGTGCATGGAACTTAATTGTCATATTCACAATATAGAGGCATATGAGCTTGCATAAGTTGAATTTCTGCTTCCAAAAGAGGAAGAGAAGGTTGTGTGGAAAAATAGAGTGAAAGGCAGGAACAAACAGCAGGATACAGTAGGGATTTGCAAAATGAGAAAGTGCCAAAGTTAGCATTCATTTAGAGAGTGGTGATTGATGGTCTTTCTAGAGGACATGTGACTAACGGCTGGCCTTCACTATGTCAGTGCCCTTGCTGAGATTTTAGATTGGAATCCCCCCAAAGAATGCAAAAAAAGTCCTAGAACTTCAAAAATGACCTAGCACTTAAAGGAAGTGCAACAATGGTAGTCTACCTCCAGCCCAGACACAATGGCACCACCAAGGGTTTGCCAGGAGGGGCCACAGCCACCCCTAATACAATTACTGGCTCCCCCATTGGCCTTTGCCTTACAAATCACATATGCATTTGATTTGTATGGCAAAGAGTTATGATCGAGTGTGCAGGTACTCTGCATGTGTAGTTTAATTTTTTTTATTTTTTTTTGTATCCAGCACCTACCCCACTGAGGTTTTGTTACTGAGCACACGCCTACTTAATTTCATTGAAAAAGAAAAAAAACAAAACAAGGAGAACACGTGTATTTTCAAAAGCTGTATACAAGCAAGCACACCTGTTGCTAAGAAAAAAGCCAACAAAAAAAGATGTCTAATATTTGTTGCTGCCTTCCTTATATGGTGCCCTAGGCAACCACCTATGCATCCTATGCCATAGGTCACTCCATACAATGTGTGCAAGTATTTTTTACTCCTTTCTTTGCTCACACATATCCAGCACTCCTTGGAAAACGGCAGTCTATTTAATCTGTCATGCTCTGCTCTTTTGTTCTTCCTAAACTGATGCAGCTACAGTTCCCATCATGGGCATCAGTGCATCATCACCACTGCTGTTTGCTTATAGCATTTAATCAACCTCAACTCCACCCCAGAATCCACCTGTAGTCACTGATTATATGGAAGGAACCTGAAAATGGGGAAATGTGTGATCGTCACACCCTAATCTCTCTAAGTGCAGATTTAAGTGTACACTACAGGGAGTGATGAGGCTTGAATGACATGTCTAGACAGCAACATTCACCATACCTTGTATTTACATGATAATTCAGCCATTTCACATAAACTGACTAGCTGAAAAGCAAAATTGTCAATTTATGCTTATGCAACAAATATAAAATATTAATTATATAATAATATATGATGTAATAATAATATATAGTAACATGTTTCCTGGTTTAAATTTTGATTAAAACATTAAATTAACTGAGTGACCAGGCTTTTTACCATAAAACCAGGGAATGGATGAGCTTCCACTGTGATACTGTGATCTGCAAAAACAATAGATTGTGTCCTTTGAAAAGGAGATGCATATCACCATGCCATTTAATTTTCCATCCTCCCAGTCATCATCACAAGATTTTCTGTTGCCACTTCTTTAAGTTTTCTTCAAACTAATATAACTGACTTTTTATTAATTTATTTATATTACTTTAAGAATATATCATGGCTTGTTATTGAAAATATGTGTATGTTTTTAGATCTACCTGCCATCTATAAGAGGCATAGCAATGTGCACAAGAGACACACTGAACCAATTTTAACCACTGATAAAGGAAAATTCATAATAGAGTATTGAGAACATTTGTAACCAGTGTCTCTACTTGAGTTCCACTTAGAGATCAAATCCACAGAGTCTCAATTACGGAGCATAACATTCCTTTGTGTGGTGTGTTGATTTAGGTCAATAAGGCAGATGTAATTTACATTGAAGTCTTAGGTAATGGAGCTTTAGTTCCGTTTACTTCCGTGATCGAGTAAAATTTATAAAAGCATTAATCAAATGGGAACAGTGAAAAATGAAACATTACTGATTTTAAGATTAGGCCTATTTATTCAGTTTGCATGTCTTATCCATTGAATAAAAATGCATCAACTGAGCTGATACTAACTGGGTCCTTATTATTGTTAATATCATTATTATAAATTGGTATGAACAGATTATGAATTATGCCACCCATACTTACATCTCTGTACATATCTGAAAACAATTTCATGCTTTGTAGTGAGTCAGCTGCTCCATTTCCGAGTGGAATTTGTTTGTTTGTAAATCTCTACGTAATGCATCCAGTCCGTTATTCTTATATCACCCAGCGACAAATGTCACTTCCACTTCACCCTTCATCACTGGTGAGTTGACAGACACCAGCAGTAACTCAATTCCTTCAGAGGCAGCAGTTTTTTCCAACACATTATATTCTTTTTCCATCTTCCAAATGTCTGTGCTGACCATGGGATGCTCATACGTGTTCTGTTTTTATGCTCCTTCTCCTCCATCCCGCCACTTGTGTCGTCTCTGGCTAGTCAGCAGGGATCCGACTATTGAGGTTGACATTTACTGTGGACGGAGACAGCCTCTACGGGAAGAAGTGTTCTTACAGACTATTGCCTATCTATTGTATACGGTTATGTGTGAGTGTGTGTTTTTTATATATGCACTGCCCTCTGCCTGTTTGGCTATTTGCAATGTCTTTGTGTTTACCTTTCAAAAGTACAATACTCTTCTGTCTTATAACCTTCATAGGCATCTGTTGGTCAGCTGGTCCATGTGTTAGACACTGGATGTTTTGACTTTGTACACTGTGTATGTGTGTGTGTGTGAGCCAGTGTGCATTTTGTATTGAGCTGCCATTGTACGATAGGTCCATTGGTATGCTGTGTGGGTCCCTCTCTCCCTGCTGCAGTCATCTCTGCAGTCTGGGAGAAACAGTGCAACACACACTCCTATTGAACTCTCCTACTCTCACTTTGTCTCCTCTCTTTTGCTCTGTCGATCTATTGATCTATCTATCTATACTGTGCATATCTGTCTATCACTGTTCTTCTGCTTTCTTTTAATTCTCTTTTTTCCTTTCTGTCTCACATCCTTATATCTTTTCATCCCTTCTTGTTCGTCTTCTCTCGTTCTCTTCTCCTCTGGACATTTCATAAACTGTTCCTGCTGCAAATCATCAACTTAGTTAATAAAATAATTGTCATTTCCATAGCTATAAATTATAGTACACAGATGCTCATGACAGCAAACTATTCACTTTTTTCTCGGAGGTATAAACACACCAGCTTGTGATTCCTTCTCCTTTTCCACACAAGCAAATGGAAATGGCTGGCAGGAGAAATGAAGACATGTACACACACACACACACACACACACACACACACACACACACACACACACACACACACACACACACACACACACACACACCCACAGACACACACACACACACACACACACACACACACACACACACACACACATTGTCAGTGTGACCTTGAGAAGCCATTTGCAACACCCACCTGTCATCTTTCAGTCCAGGATATTGGGCTTTTAATGTTAGTGATTGGCCTGGTCACCGCACAAAGGGTGGGAACATAGTGATGGACAGTATGGTGATGGGACTAGAATTTTTAAAAAGTGGAAATGAATAAATGGCAGAAAAGTGACAGAATGTACACCGAGAGAGGTCCGGGAGCGAGTGCAGGAGAGGGGAGAGAGGTAAACTGATCACCAGTGAAGATCTCAGAGGAATTGGATCTGTCTCTGTCAATAAACATCTGAAATTACAGCTCTCTTCTCCTTTGTGTGTGTGTGTGTGTGTGTGTGTGTGTGTGTGTGTGTGTGTGTGTGTGTGTGTGTGTGTGTGTGTGTGTGTGTGTGTGTGTGTGTGTGTGTGTGTGTGTGTGTGTGTGTGTGTGTGTGTGTTTGCCGCTGGGTGAGGGCACTTGTACACTTCTCTGCATTTAGCTCTGAGTGTGTGTGTGTGTGTGTGTGTGTGTGTGTGTGTGTGTGTGTGTTTGCCGCTGGGTGAGGGCACTTGTACACTTCTCTGCATTTAGCTCTTAGTGTGTGTGTGTGTGTGTGTGTGTGTGTGTGTGTGTGTGTGTGTGTGTGTGTGTGTGTGTGTGTGTGTGTGTGTGTGTGTGTGTGTGTGTGTGTGTGTGTTGTATGTGCATGTGCATGTGAGAGAGTCATGTGTAAGTATTGAGTAAATGGCTGTGGGTGTGCTGAATAGTTAATGGTGGCAACAGATCCAGCTAATGGCATGACTAACTAACTACAGTGGGGCACTGGGCACTGAAGCTTACCGAGTAATTAATGATTAGTGTTAAGTCACTGATTGGAATCAAGTTGCACTGACTGACTATGTTCATGAAATAGTAATAGTTTTTAGAAATCCTCTGAATAATCTTCTCACTGTTTCTCTCTCTGGCTGTCTCAAATCTCTCCTGCTTCACTTTTATGATTCCTGTTATCATTTTATTTTATTCTGCTTTTCATTATGTACCAAAGCTTTAATTTATAAATCTATTTATCTGATTTCCTTTCACACCTTCACACCCTTTCTTCTCCCTCCACCTAGTCTTTCTGCCTGCTTCAATTAGTCTGTCGATTCATATTATTTTTACACTTGTAGTCCATACAAGAGAGATAAAAGATATAAAAGACAATATGAAAAAAACACGTTCTGTTTATATGCATTTTTCATTGTCTGTCTGTTCTTTATTGTGCATTTTTTACACATTCATATAGCAGGAGCTTACAAAAACGCTTACAACGTCACTGGTGTCCTCTTTGCTCCCCAATTGGAATTTTTTTTGGGAAGACTTAACTTTAGGGCCATATATGTAAAAAAATAAAAATAAAAAAATAATAATAATAATAAAATGCTGACCTGGAGGAGGAGGGGGGGGGGGTTAATATTTTTCGAGATTTCTGAGATTAAAGTCACAAAATTGCGTGAAACAAACTCGGGAAAAAAAGTATTTTATTTTGCCAAGCAGTCACATAGGCCTCACTTTGTATCACTGGAGAGAAGAATGCTCGCTGTGCATTATGCCTGCCGTGGAAGAACTGATCAAATTGTACTTTTCAGTTGAGTTTAGCAATAAGGAGATACTTGATATCTAAGCCCCAAATCACAATATCATCCTAAGCATCCAGATTTTGAAAAGACAGTGTATTTCTCATAAATTTGGGAGTTTATTTCTTTATAATGTCAAGAATATCCACGTTTTTTTCTCATAAATTTACTACTTTAATCTCAGAGATTCTGAGTTTTTTTCTCTAAATATTACCCCACCCTTCCCCTCCAGGTCAGTATTTATTTATTTTCTTTCCATCTATGGCCCTAATACGCCGTCGTATATATGTATCATTTTCCTGTCGAAAGTAAATACTTTTTTTTTTCCCTTTTCATGCTTGTTATGTAGAAATGTACAAAGTGTCCTCAATTATTTCAGGGCACTTTGAATCATTTTAAGAAAAATAATATAGTAAGTTACTAAAATTGACATTTTTGAATGAAGGTGTAGAAATATAAATGGACACAAACTGGATGTGCACAAAAACAGACAAACAATGACAAATACACAACAATTCAGCACAAGCTCTCTCAGTTGTAGTTTGTGTCTGCCTTTCTGATTGCCTTTGTGTGTTTGGATGTGTCACCACCAATCAATCTGTTGATTAATCTTAATGTGCACAGGCATATTTTTTTCTGTGTTTGTGTCTTTGTTAGGGCCATTACATCAACAGGTTTTTTTTCTGTCTAGATGATTGTGATTACTGTCATACCATCTTTGTCTTCTAGTAGTTCATTCAAGATCACATTCTCTCTTACACACACACACACACACACACACTCATATTTCTGAACTGTGTAGTTTCTTTTCATACAGCATTGTATGAAAAGAAACTGTACAGTTCAGAAATGTGAGTGTGTGTGTGTGTGTGTGTGTGTGAGAGTGTGTGTGCAAGACAGACAGAGGAACAGTATGCCATTAATCTTTCACACTGAGGATTCGCGAGGCAATCTGTTGGCCATCATAGATGATACATGACCCACTATAGAATGAGTTGCCTGTTGCATACCAACACACACGACACAACTACACAGGCAGGAGATGTACACATTCACGCTGCCATAAACACATGCGCACACTCACACAGACATGTGACATAAAAAAATCAAGGGCGTCACTCTCAGAGCTCACCCATGAACACAAAATGCACTCGTACATCAGCTAGATATGTGTGCACACACACAGATGCAGGCAGGCTCTCATACACAGTCTCATTTGAATCAAGCACCTTCTCTTGACCTCCAGTAAACAAGGCCAAATGTGGGTTAATACTGCCCTCTTTGGTTTTCATTCTCTCTCACCCACTGCATTATTTTAGAAGGGTTTATTTTTGAAAGTATCTTTACATCCCAACAGCTATCAATAAATTAAATCCTGACAATAAAATGAAAAAAAATCTGGTATCTGTAGCTGTTGCAGGCTTGTAATAAGTCCATCCAATGATTTCATTCCGCATGCATGAAATGACTAGATGGTCAATCAGCCTGTCTAGCTGCATGCACTCTGCCCATGTACTCATTGTGCATGATTGCAGTCTTCAAAACACAGGCCCATTCCCAATGTCCACACTCTAGGACTCTTGGATGTTGAGCCATGTTCCTGCTAAGTGTGTGACGCTTACGACTGTCCCATAGTCAAATTGTCATGTGCATGAGGGCTCTCTCACAGACATTTTGAGCCCTTTATGCACACTTTCTGTATGTCCGCATTGCCGCAGACCTTGCCTGGGGGAATTACCCACAGTTCATAGCATTGTTACATTAAATCAGTTAAATATGGGGTTACCAGGGAAGCCCCGAAATTAAAAACGGTAAACAAACTGGAATCTGGGTGTTCAGCCTGGCATAGTTGGTGTGCTGGTATGCCCTAAATGTACACACGTAGTGTATTCATCAACCATTTCTTTTAGTTTTTTTGCTTTGTGATGCTGTTACCTTTCATCCACTCTGTCAGCTGAGAGCCTGAAAGACATTCAAATCAGGCATTTTGTCCCTTGCACATGGGTATCTATCATGCACATGGGTTCGATATTTGTCTTATGGGGCGTTCAGACCAAAAGCATCTGAACGTTGTTGATGTCCAAAAGTGCCGTCTCATTCCTCTTTATACCTTTTTGAGCCCTCTAGCTTTTCACACCCAACCACTTACCAGGGGACATCAATTAAGTCTGTGAGGCTTCAGGGCTTAGGGCCTAGGGGATGCATTGGGATTGGGCCAGAAAGTTTGGGGGGCAGGGAAGTAGTGAGATACCGATGGATAAGACGTGATGGGATTGCAGCAGGAATTGCAGCAACAGAGAGAAAAACTACGGGAATATGAACTGAGAGCAGAATGAAAAACAACATGCAATCATCAGTCTATTGCCTGTAGTGCGGGGGAAACAGTGCATAATCTTATCAACAACACCGGAGCAAGAGACTTTCAATGAAAGTGAACTTGGCTCCCAGAAGTGAAACACGATATCACTTGAATTCAAGTAGGGAGATGGGACACTCTTTACTGATGATCTGATTTACAGATGAGAGGAAGTCCTGTTTACTGTTAACTAAAGGCTGTTGTGCCTTGAAAGGAAGTAGTATGTGTGAGTGCATGCAGTAACTGTTATTTTGCGTGCATGTATGAATTATTACGTGCACATGCTGTGTTCTTGTGTGGTGGGAGAGGCTTCAAACAGAGAGGGGAGGGGGGACAGCTGCAGGAGGAGGGCTGTATTTTCAAATCCTGGCATTTTTATTATCTTTTCCAGATAACTGCCTACTCCAGCTTTATGAGGAATCTGTTTAGTGGGTTGATTTCTGCAGAAGAAGTCGGATTAATTGGGTTAGGTTTAAATTTAATAAGGTTTGTTGCAGGGTTTAGATTCACTATTTGCATTTATGCACACACAAAAACCTACTCAAAGCCTCATGTTATTGTAGCCCAACTTCAGTCCAAAATCTAACTACAACCTGCCAACTTATAATTAGGGGCACTAGATAAGTTCATTTTCACAGCTGAACAGTTGGTTGTTTGTAAAATTCTATGTGTTTTCTAATTACACAGTCTGTCCTCTCACGGCATCAGTCCAAAGGCTTATGAATATTGTGTGGAGCTTATCCTGTAATTGGGTATTCCTCCTGAGCTCTGGTTTTCTCCCACATCGTAATATATTTTAGTCATTGCTGTTGTCTAAAGCACTGGCCCAAGAACTAGAGTTGGTCCCAAGCCTCTGCAGTGTGATCTGCCCAATGATCTTAACATTTAGAATACTGTAGGTCAAACACAGGACAAATTTCACTTCAGATATCAATAAGATGTAATTTAAACTAATAGTTAATGTATTCCTTACGAAAGAAAATGACTTGACATGTTGATGAATGGTCCTGCTGAAAGTTTGACCACCAGATACATATCTTAACCCAGCTCTCAGCCTCTGTGGGAGTTTTTAAATACGTATTATCCATGTTCCTGCATGTAAGTCATCATCACGTCATAACCGTCATCAGCATTTCCATCAACAATATTTTACTGATAGTTGAAGTAGTGTTGTTGGTGTATTTAATATGTGAAACTCTTGTCTGTTGCTTTTGAAAGTCAACAGTACAGCTCTATCTCTATCAGTCTATCAGTGCACCACAAAGCTTCATCTTGTAAAAAAAAAAATCCACTGTCTCATAATAAGTGTAAAAGAAAACGTAACAACTCCTTCTCCAGCAAAGTATACATCATTTAGATAAACGATCCTTCTTGGACATACACTACCAGTTCATGTTTGTGTGTATTTGTGCCAGTGTGTATGTGTGTGTGTGTCTTCAAAGAAGTGTGCTGTCTTTTGACCAGCAGCAAAATGCAAAGTTGCTCCGAAAGGTGACAATTTATGCCGAGTCAGGCGTCACTGCGCCTCTCTCTCCTGTTTTCTCTCTTCAGCACATGCTCATTAAAACCCAGCTCACCCTCAAGATAACTCACACATCTTCACAATCATACTGTGGTATCATTAAACAGCTACCTGTCGAAACAATGCAGGTCTTTATTTTCCAACTTTGTACAAGAAGGAATGTGACCAAAATAACTGAAGTGTCTGTTTATGATTGTGTCAGGATTTACGCATAAGTAAAAATGCACCATGAAAAGTGAACAAGAGAACTACATAGTAGTACAACTCTTCTTTTATGGCTAGACATAAGGTGACACATTTTTAAATTGCTTATTTAGTGAGGAATGTGAATGACATTAGGTGAAACCTGAATCCTACAAAATCCTCTGTTTCATTCTTTGACTGTGATGGCTCTTTTACATTTTTAAACCTTTATGATAGCTGAGGAAATGTAAACGTATGTCTTTCCAGATACCTTTTTCACTTTCTGGGTTAGGGTTAGGGTTAGGTCACTGTCACTATTTTATGTCACTGATTGCACTCATTAGAATGTCAGTGTCTTTTATTGACTGCAGCTCTTGGAAGAGAATTTAACACCTACCTTCTCCCATCTTTCTGTCTTTTGCCCTATTGTGCCCATTCTTGCTTACTCTCTCCCCTTTACTCAGTAAAAAAACAAGTTCATGCAAACAAAATGAATTGCCACTTACTTTGATGCTCTTGCTCACAATTGTTAGATAAAGAGAGTAAACATGGAGAAAGAGGAACGAGGGAGAGAGGATGTGAGGGATGGAGGAGCGCCCAGATTACAATCTGTTTCATGTAGCCTTTGTTATTGTGTGTGCTGAACTGGTTCAGGGGTTGAAAGACAATTACTTGGCAGTTCTGTCAGTTTCACAGTCTTGCACACGGTGGTATGGGAAATGCGGTATGTTTCATATCTCTGACCCAGGAATTAATTATGTTTCCTTCTCTGTTTTCTCTCTGCTAATCCCCATCACTCTGTTTTCCTCTTTTATTCATTTTATCCCTTTACCTTCACCTTCATCTTTTCCTTCATCCTCTTTCACTCACCTTGCTGCCATTTTTTCATCTCCTTCATCTTCTCATCTGCCTTCTTTTGCAATCTTCCACCTCTTCACTCTCCCGCTTTCGCCTTCTTTCCTCACCTCCATCTGTCTTTTCTCCAGGTCTCTCTCTGGACGTATTGTTGGAGGTGTGTGGTGGTTCTTCACCCTTATCATCATCTCCTCTTACACGGCCAACCTGGCTGCCTTCCTCACTGTGGAGCGGATGGTGTCCCCCATAGAGAGTGCGGAGGACTTAGCCAAACAGACAGAGATAGCGTACGGGACACTGGACTCAGGCTCTACTAAGGAGTTCTTCAGGGTATGGACTCAACGTGCTCTGTTCATTCATTTGATTCCTTGAGAGGTATCAAGCTTTTGCTTTGTTAAGTCAAGTTAATTTTCTATTGAGCTGAAACTGTGGAACAGCCAAAGTATTTTCAATGTGCTGATCTTGCTGGTAGAACCATCGTTAGGAACATAACCACCTGTGTTCATACTTGTTTTTAAAGCAAAAGGTTTCAAGGATATCATCACAGCTTAAAGATACATATACTGAAACCGATTTTCATGACATCTAGATTGTTTGTCAAATTAGCTTAAAAAAAAAGGTTTACCCTGAAGGAACTTTGTGTAGTTTTTGACCACTAGTAGTACAGTGGAGCATTGATTTGTGTGTATGTAAAACACATCCTCAAGCACAAATAGATGCAACACATTTTAATGTGAATATTTTCTTGTTATTCCACTTATGGACAGCAATGCACTAGCAAAAAAAGGGGGGGGGCAAACATGAATATACAATACAAGGTTTCAAAATCTCAAATGTTTTATGAGGAAAGAAATATATTCAGCATGTGTGTTATGGCTAAAATGCACACAATGTCATACAATAAATACCATACTAATGTATAATGATGTACACCCATGTGCGTTTATGCAAAATAATGCACTCTGCAGAGGTGAAAAACAACACTGCTTTGATTTGTGGTGTTTTGTTGGCCTCCATCCCATCCATTATTGCACTGCTGTTCACTTGTGGTACAGAGTGAAGAGGGAACATTAGAAAGGGAAAGGGATAATCAAGGAGCTAGGGGCAAAGATCCAGTGACAGCATATGAGGTTTGGATAAAGTTACAGGACTACAGCTTTACATGCAAGCACCAGAATCTGAAAGTCACTTCTAAAAGCAGAACTGTGAGTGAGTAAGAGGAAGTTAGTACGAGCGTGGTCTCTTTTATTGAGTCCATACAAAAGCCAAAATGCCAAGCAGAATTCCTCTGTGACTGTAGGTGGGACAAGGACGAGTGACTAATAACAGTGTAAAACAATTTACAATAGTCCAGGTGGGAGGCAATGAATGCATGTGTGACTTTCTCAAGGGGTTGGATCGAATGAAAGGACATTTTAAAATAATAGTGTGAGCTGTAATTTCTGGTTTTACCTAATTTGTTTTTAAAAAAGGTGATAGCAGCAATGTTTTGGACAAGTACACTGAATAAAAAAAGCTATCACCTCGATTTTGCTCCTTTGGATTAACTTTTTAAAACCCTCCTAAACATAATTAGTATTTTTTCGTTTACCACACTCCTGTTGCATTTAATTTAATTGCAGATAATAATAATAATAATAATAATAATAATAATAATAATAATAATAATAATAATAATAATAATAATAATAATAATAATAATAATAATAATAATAATGATATTAAAGAGTAGTGAAGTAAAGATGGACAACAGAAGAAGGCAGAGCTGAAACAGAATAAACAGAAGTGAGCTGTTAAAATAAAATAGGAAACAGAAAATGATAGCAGAGTGGGCTAGAGTAAACCTAGAGTGGCTTCACCCATTGACCCATTCACTAACGTGGACTGCCGTTACTGCAGTTAAGTATGTGCAGTGCAGTATACACACATAGAAACATTGACACACACACACACACACACAAAACTGATGAAGACAGAATTTGTTCTGCAGACATGAGCAAAAGCCTGTCAAACAGCCCCTCCTCCCAAGAAACACACTGCCACGACCGACCTATAGTTACGTTTGAGTGACAGACGCCATCTAGTGGCCATAGAGCCATGGAGAAGTGCCAGTTCAGATGACATGTTTATTAGGTAACAAATTTCCATATTCAGAGGTGGTGGGTTAGGTGGATGGCTAGGTAGATGGCAAAAAGTGGACTTGCTGCAGGAGGCCACTGTTTGCTTGCCATGATCTTTCCCCAACCAAGTGGTTTTTGTGTCTAAACCTAACCAGACCTCCACCACAGCATTGTCACGTCATACAAGATAACAATGTTTAACAGTGATTTGTAACAACTTTGGAAAGCTGGAGATGGAGATGGCATAACAAAAAAAACGCTCCTATTGGTCGTTCTGGAGTGCATGGTACAATCAACCTATTTGGTCATTTAATTATGTGAATGTGTTGGCAAAACAGCAGTGTCATCATATGTACAAAAATAAATCTGCTCCATCACGTAGTCGTGCTCTGTAGTAATATATCTGAATTGTGTAGCAGACAGTTTGTGCTTCTATGAGCGGCTCTGGCATCATCAACATAACGAGCGGTCTGAAATCTGTGGAGGGTGAAAAAGCAATTTACTCTCCCACAGCTGAGGGGGATTCGCCACCACCATTAATTATCTCTGTGTGTGTGTGTGCGTGTGTGTACGCTCGTCTCTGTATGTAAGCATGCATATTCAGCCACATATGTATGCGTCAATGCATTGCGCTTGTAAGTATCCACGGCACAGCTCATGCAAGCAGATTTGTATGTCTACGTTTATTGTTTTCCATAGTGTGGAAGCCTCAAGGTGACTCAGCATCCATTTCCTCCTTCACAGCCTCAGTCATTGTTAAAAAATCTGAAAGAGTCACACCATATTGTCACACATCCATCCCTCCAAGGCCAGACGCAGCTTTTTGCGTGTGCTGTCATCATCATCACTGTGTCTCTCTCTATCACACGCACATTTTGCTGTGTCCAGACAGAGAAATTGGTGGATAAAAAAATGTTTAAAAAAATATGGACTGAGGGATGAATGGATGGATTAAACTTGAACATGATACTTTGGCCGACAGATGGAGAAATAAAAACAGAAAGAATAGAATGAAGGGAGAGAGAGAGAAAGGGTAGAATGGAGAGAGGAGGAGCCCCTTGGATGTGATTGACATTATTATGGAATAGGTGTCCGTCATGCACTATAGCAACACACTCACACACACATGGATGAGGCCATGGCTTGTCGCTTGTATAACACTTTATCACCAAGAGAGGAAGAGAAAAAAGAAACAGGACGCTTGTGTAGGATGACAGTTTGTCTCCGTCTCCTGCTTGTTATTTTCACTCTTGAGTACACACAGTTAACACACATGCAAACACACAAACACACACACATACGTATACAGATTGGTGCCCAGTCAATAGTCACATACACAGACTCACATATGCATGGTATAGACGCAATATACGTATATATAGACAATACATCATACCAGACAGATGTCCTCTCAAAAGCTCTTCTGTTAGAGCAGGCGGCTGAATTCATAACTACGCATCGGATCACTACACAGCAATTCCAGCCAGAAACTCATTTAAAGAAAAGATTGATGCTTGACTTGACAAGGGAGCCATACTGTTTAAATGTGGTTATAAATGTCATTATATGCCAGAGGATCAAAATCGACGATGGAAGAGAAACCATCAGCAGTGTGATTTTATTCAAAGACTGTAAGAGTGGAAATCAGCCTCAGCAGTTTGATATACATCAGAAAGAGCTGGAACAACCAATCTTAAATGGTTGTTGTTGGTATTCCTGTTGTCAACAAATCCCCTGAAACAAACAAAAACCAACAATGTGTTAGTCTGTCTTTCAACGCTTTCCAACTTCCTTACCCTGTGTTTAATAAAAGGACACAAATATATAGGCTCCGTAATTTCCTATAAAAAAACTGGGCTCTAGTTTTACTCAAATAAGAGTAAAAAGTCTGTCGGTTCGGGCCTATTTTCAGCTGCGGATTAATATACATTTAGTGTATGTTTTTATACTGTAGTATTTACAATGTTGGGATTGTGTATTTGAGTTTGCTTCAAAATGGACAGTGCCCAAGTTCATCGCAATGAAGGAACATGTCAGCTGTGTCCTCTGTTTTTAATAGTTTCTGTACAACAGGTCTATGGAACAGAGGAATATGCTGTGTCACGTTTTGGCTTCACAAACAACAACTTTTCAGAAAGAGTAATTGTTGGTTTTGCTATTTTTATAGGATTTGTTGACAGTAAGATATCACCAGCCATACATACTGTATATAGAATATTACATTAATGTCTAACTTGTCTTGTATTTTGGAGGAATATAGTTACACTCAACTGAAAAAGCATAAAGTGCTAAACTACCTTTACTGAGCTACAACAGTGACAGTTTTGTCAAATTGCCTGAACCCTGTTTTGCAGGGTCACTTCATTGCACAGTGTTATCTACTGAGGTAACATCAAATATCACAAAGAGCCTAAAAAATGACTCTATGTCCTTTGCTTGTTAGACCTCAGCCATCCATGCTGTTCTTCCATACCTACACCTGTCAAAGATTTAGGCTATTAAGAAGTGACATTCATCTTTCAATTTTCCAAGTGAAATAATTTGTAAGTGCCTTGCCCTACACTGTGCTGCCTCCCTTGGAAAGCTTTTCATCACTGAGCTATGAAAACCATCATCTGTGAGAAAATCTGGCATTGTATGTTAGCAAGATGGTAGCACATTCTCTATTAATTAACCTCTGCTCTCTCCTCTTGCCCTCCCTCCTCCATCCCAGAGATCCAAAATAGCCGTATACGAGAAGATGTGGTCATACATGAAGTCTGCCGAGCCAACTGTCTTCACCAAAACCACAGCAGAGGGCGTGGCGAGGGTCCGCAAGTCCAAGGGGAAGTACGCCTTCCTCTTAGAGTCCACCATGAATGAGTACACGGAGCAGCGCAAGCCTTGCGATACCATGAAAGTCGGAGGGAACCTGGACTCCAAAGGATATGGAATTGCTACACCGAAAGGCTCACAGTTAAGGTGGGTGGAATAGTGTAACAATAGGAAACAGTAACCACGCTGGTACTGTACTATTGCTGCGATATTCCACCTACCCTGCTGTGCCTTTTATACCACACCTAGATTAACCTGTCACTGCTGTTAGATGAAGACTTCTCACCTCTGAAATTGAAGAATTTAGATACAATTGATCTTTTTTTCCCCGCTGATGACAATGCATTGATGTATTAATCAGTGGAGGTTGACTGTCTTTCATAAGAACAAGGCGTCATAACTCATAAAAAATAGTACAATTTATTTATTTACCATTTAAGCTCAAAAACAAAGAAACAGTTATAAGTTTTCACCCAACAGCAGCGACATAGACATGTGTTAATTATGTTGATTGTATTTCATTATACTTCTTGAATTCTTTATCTTTCTCAGTCTATCTCTCATTCTGCTCTACTTTTCCTCACTCTCTCCTGCCATCTTTCTGTTAACGTAGGGCCTGTAAGTCCCATTGCTTTGTCCTTTGTCACAGTCATTTGTCCGTCCCTTAATTTTCGTGTCCCTCCTTCCTTTCCTGTTGCCCTTTCAATCACTTAATTTCTCCACAGGGCCACCTTGCAGGTAACTGTCCATTTGTCCACTGTCCTGTGCCTTTGTTCCTTTCATCCTTAGAGATGATAGTCATGATGGTGATAATTATGATTACGACAATGATAAAAGAGATTTATTAACTGACCGAGAGGAGAGGCAGAACCTCAGACTGCTGCTACTAAGTCCAGAGCCACAAGGGGGAATTTATAGAGGAACAGGAAACTAAGAAGTGAGAAACATGAAATAGAGGGGCCTGACCAATGGGGGGACTAGGACATAAACATAATACAGGATCCCACAAAAAAAATCCAATCACAAATTAATACGAAAAATATTCCTTCAATTCTTAAAACGGTCAATTTGATTGGTAATTGAACAATACCAAATTAAAAACCAAATCCAGAAATAAGTAAGTAGTTTGTTTGTTTTTTTGTTTTGTTTTTAGTTGTTGTTTTTTAAGATGTAGGTTGGTTTCTGTAAATCTTAATAAAGAGAGCATAAGATGGAAGGAATGAATGAGAAAGTGACTGAATCCAAGTCTTAAACTTGGTCAGTTTTTTTTTTACTTTTCTCTCAGCAGACAATTGTTCAATTCTGGCTTGTTAACTTGTGCCAAACAGTCCCAGAAGGTTTCACTGAGCAATGCAAATGATTAATTTCTCAGGTAACCATGACAGCAGTATAGAGACTTTGTCTTCACAATGTGACAGCTGCCTGCTGAGGGAAAAATAATTGACTAAATTCAGAGAAGCCGCATCGTTTGCTCTCTCTTCTGTCCCTCCATCTCTCTCTGTCAACATTTTTAGATTTGCCTTACGAAAGGCAAAACACAAACAGCGTGCCTCACATCCTGTCCTATAACTTTCCCCTGTGTGTGCGGAGCAAAAAAGTCCCTCAAAACCCCAGTCACTGTAGCTTATCCCTTACTGTTTATGCAAAGGTTTTTCCGTTTATGAGGGAAAAGTGACAGACAGCGGGTGGATAGGTCCCTTTTTAAGCCCCCCTCCCTCCCACCAAAAGAAAAAATCATTCCTGGGTCTATCCACGGTTGTCTCTGGCTTCTCTCAATCAGCGGAAATCCGATCTTCCAAGTGCACACTTGTGGCTGGGAGTGTGCATGTCAGGTGAGCCTGCCTCTTCTCTCGCTGCACTGATCACAGCCTTGATTATGTTGATGCTGAGAATGAATACTCTGATGTTTAAAATGAATGTTAGGGATGTATGATTTCTGAAATATAGCTATTTTTGATATGACTCTTGATATGTTTGAACTGTTTTCATCCATACCTCTTCTGTTAATGTAGTTAGTCATGGTTTGTAGATCATTAGATAACCCCAGAGAACAATGTCTTTCTCTTAATCTCTGGAAAATCTTTACTTAGAACCCCTCCAAATTAGCAGTGATAGATTGCTAACTTATATTTAGGTAGAATGTGTTTTAAAAATTGCAGATAGATATAGCCAATAGAAAATAATATTTTCTGTGGATAAACATCAGATCACAATCATCTCTTGCCCATTTTTTAGGGCCACATATCTAGTAGCCATTGAGTGAAAACAGTATGCTACTTCTATTTGCCTGCCTGATCCAGAAACAGCAACCTTACAGTCACAAGCTTCTGTAAACTGCAGTCTACTGCACCAACACACTATAGATGAGATGGTACTTTCAGATGGGCAGGTGTACAGACAAAGGGGCAGACTAATAAACAGGCAGGCAGTGTCTGCAGTGACCTTTTTGTTGAGATTAGCATGGCTGATTACAGCATCTCACAAACAAAAGAGTGTTCAGCAGAGTTTGGTGCAGGAGAATGGGACAACAGGAAAGTCTTTTGCAGGTAGCTGCAAATAGGGAGAGACATACCAGAGGAAAGAGAGACAGGACAAAATACATTTTATAAGGAACACGGTGGAAATTCATTTATAAAAGCTGCTGACAGTGAATATTACTAATCTAGTCAAGTGAAGTTTTATTGTCGTTAGACAGCGTGTGCAGCACATCCAGATTAGTGATTTCATTCCTCCACAGCAACGACTTAACATATAGCTGACAGATAAGCGTGCAAAATAAATACAGAATATAAAATCAACAATATACATAACAAAAAATAGAAACAAGTTCACAGTATACATAATAAATACAAAAAAATGTTTACATTAAGTTGTGCAACATTACATACAAAATGCGAAACTTAAACTATAAGGGAATATATAAATGTGGTAATCAAGAGAGATATGTGTTTATGGGCATTATTTTTGCATGTTTCAGCTAAATGGTATACACAGCTGCAAATACTTTACAATGCTGCCAACCAATTTCTAAAGCTCCCTGTTTAGATTGAATGCATATTTTCTAACTTCAAGGCAGCCATTGTTTTCAGTTCTTCGCACCACCAAAAGCAACTCAAGATGTAATCCAACACAGTGATCATTTTGTATTCGTTATTATTCCTTCAGTTCTGTTATTGTTGCACGGTAAGACATCAGAAATGGATTCTTTAAAGTCTTCTTGGTGCCAATATCTAAGATCTGAAAGTTTGTTGTGGAATGATATTCATGGGGTTGCTGAAAACTACAAAGCAGTGAAGCAAACCTGAGCATCATAAAAAAGATGAATTACTTTTGCTTAGCAGCTGATCCTCAGGTGTTGAGAGAACCTTCAAAACATGTTTTAAAAGATCCATGCTTTAGGCTACATTGCAAGGAAATCAATATAACTGTTTTTAAAAAATAAATAAAAAGACACTGATCTAAATTACCAATCTCAAGTGGGTTTCAAATACCTGCTAATTTACTTGATTGTATGGTAAAATAAACAGCAGCCAGTGGCTGACAGGGTGGGAAACATTCACCAATATAAAACGTTATTATATGCTTTAGAAAATGAACAGCTATAATTTAAAGTATACTCTCTTTGTAGTACATCACCTAATATCTGACAAAACATTAATACCATCCCTCAACAGACACAGTCATGCACCACATTATTAAATCACTTCAGTAGCTGAACTCAGTTCAAGCTCCTCTTGTAATAAACATGCCAGATATACAGAGCATAGCTGAGTACATGTGCACACACAGCATGAATGTTTGATATTTAGCCCTGTGTCCCTGAAATTTGTTTGGAGGTCAATCCCTTCAGGTGTGTGTGAGCAGGAGGCCTGTAGGAACACACACACACACACACACACACACACACACACACACACACACACACACACACACACACACACACACACACACACACACACACACACACACTGAGACTAGTAAAGGAGCAGCAGGAGAGCACAAGAGCATCATCAGCATGCTGCAGAGACCTGGTTAACACACTTTATACCAGCAATCTGACACACACTGTGGAGCATTCTCTGTTAGTGCAGCCCAGTACAAGAAAGCAACAAAATAGAGATGCAGCAGAACACAAAAATGACTGGAAATCCTTTTTTTTCTTTTCTATAAAACAAAACTGAAATGAACAGACATAAATTTGAAGTAAAAAGATAGTCAAAGAGAAAGAGTAAGAGAGAGCATTGTATTAGGTGCATCCTTCCCCACTTTTGTGCCTTCAACCCTTCTGATTTTTCCTCCCTTTGCTCCCTTTGCTCCTTGTTGCCCTCCCCTTCTTTCTCCTGCCTTTGGCCTCCACATCCATCTTGTCTGTCTGTCCTTCCATCCTCTGCTCTGACCAAACTTCTTATCTTATCTGTCCCCCCTTTTTTTTACTTTAAGAAACGCGGTCAACCTGGCCGTGCTAAAGCTCAACGAGCAGGGCCTGTTGGACAAATTGAAAAACAAGTGGTGGTATGACAAAGGAGAATGTGGCAGCGGGGGAGGGGATTCCAAGGTTAGCCCTCTCTGTCTGCCCACCCCACCACTAAGGGATGGGGGCCTCTCACTGGCTTGGAAGCCTGCGACGGCCCCTGTTCCAGTGTGTAATACATGCATCTGCCCTGGCAAAGAGTCAAGTACCTACAGCGAGGGCAAAACTGACACCCTGCGGCTTCACACAGCAGCACAATGTTGCATCTGTTGTCAGCAGTGTGTGCCTTTTTATGTAAAAGGTTCAGACCCAATGACAAAGGTACAACGATTGAGCTTGTTGACATACAAATTAAAAAAGAAATCTTACAGCTGTGCTATTTGGCTTTCAAATGCATGTAAAGATTTATTTTTGAGTGCCTGCCAAGAGAAAACAATCACACCTCATGAAAAATATTTTCTGATATATTCTGCACTGATCTGGGTATCCCTCTCAGACTATGAGGTAATGGACAGAAGGCTTGGTGATGGATAAATGCAAAAAAAAAAAAAAGAAAGAGAGCAATTACTGTCAAGGCAGGAATATTCACCCCCTAGTGGCAGCTCTGGGGAGAAGAAAGAGACGAGGGCTAGGAGGATGCCAACTGAAAAATGAATTTCTCAAGAACATGACATTTGAAACAGGTTTTAAAACGTTTAATGGAAAAACAAGGCCCAAGTGAAATTGTAGCTCTCAGATTCCTTTAGACTCGGGTTGACTTGGCAGAGAGGAAGATGAATAATTGAGGGAAGAAGAATGCAATTACAGGATAAGGTTTCTTATATATCTTGTTCATTTGGAGGATTTCAGATATTATATTCTGAGTATTTTTTGTTCAGTTTTCATTATTCTCTTCATTGTGTTGAAGAATAGTACAAATGATGGTTTCTGTAGTTTGTTCTATGTATCAAACATTTATAGTACTTTTTTCCCCTAAAATAATTCAGGTTATTCTATATTAGCAAATTTGCAATTTTATGCTTTGAACTTTTATACAATAGCAGTATAGAGTTGACATTTTTGGATTTAAGCAATCCCTAAATTAACATTTCCAGCCCATCATGCTTCTTGCAAGATTTGAAAAAATGTGCCTCAGTGTGTTACCGATACATTTAGTTATAATAATACAATAAAGAAATTTGGAATGGAAAGTGAGATCTGACTGCAACAAGAAAATATTAGACATGTAACAAGATAAGGAACTTACTCTGACCTCCAAAGCCAGAAGAGTTGAGTTCTCAGCTCCTCATCTGTAGCTTGCTCTCCCAGTCGTAGCACAGTGCGGGCCCGATGTCAATAGTCCTGCCTTAACAGTACTTGCCTCTGGTTTGGTGAAGGTTCAGCAGGGGCAGTATGGGTGTGTTACCTGAAGTGACAAAGGTGGGTCCCACTCATATGTCTGTAGCTCGCCTTAGCTCCTCGCTCCCCCCAGCCCCTCCTCAACGAGCATACACACATGTACTCAGTGGGATCCATGCTAGGTCACTTGATCTGAACAAAAAAGTACCTTTCAATGTGACTGAGCTGTGCAAATGCAAATGTGAAATTACCCTAATAACATAAAATAACATGACCTATGATGTTATTTATGTTATTTTTACACGCGAAGAACCCCGGTAAACCTTGCAGTTTTGAAACTGAGTGAAGCAGGCGTCTTAGACAAACTGAAAAACAAATGGTGGTATGACAAGGGAGAATGTGGACCCAAGGACTCTGGAAGTAAGGTCAGTCTCACGCTGCTGCGGCCCACAGAACGCTAGCCTGAAACTCTCATCCTGAATACGCTCCAGATTACTGCAACTACTGTTCTAGCCATAGCATTTTTTTTAAATACCTTCAATTAACCTGAAACATACAGTATCTTTAATGTGCTCCACATTAAACTGAACTGTTCATTTAAACTACTTCCTCACATAATTTTCCTATTTACATTTTGATGGTGGACCACATTTTAACTAAACATGCATCAGATTGAACTTAAATTCTTGTTCAGTTTCTGTAGCAATCTGTGGCAATCCCATCTTCATTACAATTACTATTACATAGATAAACTTTGATTGTCATAAGACAGTTGTCACTTTCATGTTTTTGCTTTGATCTCATACACAAGCCCATTTTTGTTAGCCTGAAACTCACCCACAAGATAAGAATACCACTGTCTCATTAGCTTTAGCATCAGTATATCTTGTTAGGAACTGTTGATAAATTGCTTTTATGTATGGGATTTATTGAGGACTAGGTCACCTATTTATTTCTATAACTTGGGAGAAGTTCTTGGTAATGCTTTATTTTACAGGTCCATCATTTTCTAATCATTTCCTAGAAACTTTCCTGGAGAAAACATTTGAATTGATACTGTAACCAGAGCCTTTTAGTCAACGGACATGCAAAAGGAGACAACAATACAGTAAATGGAGAATAAAGTTTCCAGTAATGAATGAATGAGTAATTGATTAATTATTCCTGAAATAATACAATAACTTCTAATAGGCACAAAGCAACTACATTTAGTACTAAATAGTCTTTATAATTACATCCTTTTTTTCCATTACGGACCTGTGAGATGAAGAATTACTGTATTTTTAGTATCATTTGCCATTTAAGTGCAACAGCTAATTTATAACCTTGATCTCCCCAGTTAAAACAGTTGTTTTAGATGTTTAGGATAGGTTACTGGAGCCTTTAAATTCAATTAAAACAGCAGTAAAGTGTCATCACCGCTCAGATTAAAGCCTGCTCTCTGATTTATTTAATAAAAAAAGATATACACTCTTTTTGACTTGTTAGATGTTAATTGATATCATTATGTTACAATAGAAATGTGATCTGTAGTTAATTGTGTAGTATATGTGTACATATGTTGTAGCTGTTGTGGTAGTAATTGTAGTTGTAGAAGTAGAATGTAATAATGATCATTTATAGTGAAGTGATAACACAATGTGCCATACTTTCAGTAGCATGGAATAGTACAGTAGTGACTGTATAATAACAAAGTTTGTTTGAGTCTGTTTTCACTTGATTCTCCATTTCTCTGTGTCTAACCCTGTGTACTCTCTATTTTCTCTGTCTGCTTTTTTCCCCCACTTCTTTACACTTCTTTACTCTCATATTTCCCCTTACCCCTCCTTAATTTTCTCTTCCGTGTTATTTCTCTCCGTTATTCTCTCTTCCTCCCACATCCCCATATTTATCATCCAACTCTTATCCCGTCTGCCTTTCCATTCCTTGATCACACCATCTTTCTCATCCATCATTGTTCGACTCCACTTTGTCCCCTCTTCTTTTTTATGTTTTACCCTCCACCTTTGTTTTCTCCTACACCTGTCCTCCATCTCCACTGACTTCAACTCCTCCTTCCCCTCCTACCCTCACTCTTTTCCCCCAAACACGTCCCCTCTCCCACTCTCCAGGACAAGTCGTCTCAGGCTCTGAGCCTGTCCAACGTCGCTGGGGTCTTCTACATCCTGGTTGGCGGCCTTGGCCTGGCCATGCTGGTGGCCCTGGTCGAGTTCTGCTACAAGTCTCGGGCCGAAGCCAAGCGCATGAAGGTGGACCTTAGCCCCTCCCACTGCCCCAGCCCCTCCCCCAGCACCCAGAATCTAGCCACTTATAGGGAGGGGTACAACGTGTACGGCTCCGAGGGGGTCAAGATATAGGGGTAGGATTTAGAGGCTCCCATATAGGTGGGGTAATGGTGGTGTTGATCATGGTGGTGGTGCTGTAGATTATTGTTCTGTCAATGTAGAGGCTGTCGCAGCAGCCCCACGCATACCGTGTTGTTCTTCATGTGGTCATGAGGATGTGGTCAAGCATTGTGGAACCAATGTAGCTTTTTTATGTTTCGTGAAAGCTTATTTTGGCTGTTTTCGTTTGTTATTGGCCTCAATATTTTCTTAGATTTTTGTTTGGTTGTTAATGTACGGTTAAGCCAGATTGGGGTTAGATTTCTGTGACTACAGATTTGGTTCCATCGTCTTTGGCTGCAGATGATGACGATGGTGATGATGATGATGATGATGATGATGATGATGATGATGATGATGATGATGATGATGATGATAATGATGATGATGACAGTGATGGTGATGCTCTTGGCTGATGACTTGACTAGGCACCTGCATTGCAATTTTAGCCAATAGTTAACGAAAAAATGATGAAGAAGGGATGCACAACTCCATCCTCAGAGGCTGACATATTAAATATGTATTCTGTTTATATGGTGCTAAGGGCTACTGCTTATTATTTTCATTATCAATTCATCTGCTAATTGTTTTTTCTCAATTAATGATTCATTATTTGGTCTATAAAATCTAATGTCTAAATAGTCAAAAAATAATACCATACATAATTATAATTGTAAGTAAATGATTACTTTTCTGTCATCTCATCAGTTCATAGACTAATCATTTTAGTTCTCATACTGTACATATAAACTAATCTTTGGACCTTTTTTTATTGATGTCATCATCAAAAAAGAACAATAATCAGCATAAATTAAAACATTTATTAATACTAAAACTGAATCTCAATGCTGAGATTTTCTTCTAATGTTTTAGTATTTTCTTCAGAAAAACTATTTTAAGGTTGTTGAGATAGTCTACTTCACTATCCTGAGAGCAAAAGTTTGTTATGTAGTGCTTCTCATTAAAATGTGAATGCTTCCAGCTACAAATTAATTAGCTAGGGTGTGGACACCAATTTTTCATCAATCTGGGTCTAACTTAAACTTGTGATACACAATGTGATAGACATCTCAGGGAGAAAAACACTCTAAGATATTCTTGATGTGAGTGGGTGTTCAGTCTTTTGCAACACTTTTCATAATTAGACTTCACAGTAATCCCACTAGCACCACCATGATGCCAGAGAAATGCATTGGGAAAGTAATGTGTGAGGTGAATGGAGGATGAAAGCAGAACATACCCTGTTAGTGTCTGCTAAGGTCAGCTCCGACTTAGCCTATTCAAAATGATAACTCTCAACTTTTGACTTTTGAGCAAACATTTCCTTAAAATATAGATTTAATTAAATAGCAGGATGATTTATTTTTTCCAGATAGCAGTTTTTAATTGCTTTTAATATTGGTTCATAAAAACTAGTCAACCTGCAATTAGTTGAATATTTTAACATGCTTTTATTAGTCAATCTTGAGAAATTTTAAATAATCTTAAGTTTAGCCCAAATGGTAGCTAACTACAATAGCAAATCAAAATAATTGTGTTGGTTATATTTAGATACATATTCATAGATCCATATTTAATAGGTGTATCAAATGTAAGTCAGGGAGGCCAGGACTAGAAGTATTTACACTAACATTTAGTTTTACCAATAGCAAATCAAGATACACAAGTAATAATCATCTGCACATTAGCTAGAGTTGAATTGAGCTCTCCCAGCTCCTGTGGCTCATAGCCAGCACTCTTTCCCATCTACCTTTTATGAGTTGTTCATAAACTAGAGTTGTGCACCCCTGCTGTTGACAGTCCAAACAAGCACTTTGACTTATTCCAGCCCTGACAACTTCAGACAGCCCAGTTACAGAGGAATAATTGATGAAGCAAACACTTCATACAGAACGGCTACTCAGTGATGTTGTAAAAGCATGACTCATGTTTATTGATGTAAAAGATTAATTAACTGAAGTAAAAGGAAATACCCAACTTTATTTTTTGATGATCTGCTTAGCAGATGATTCACTAGCATTATAGGTTTATATTTGATAATCACCTTGAGATAATTAACAGGATCAATCGTTCTCCAATATGCAAAAGAAAAAATGGCTAAATGTCAGCTGTTATCTGTTCAAAGATAATGGTGCCAACCTAAATGAGGTATAATGTTAACCACCGATAAACCGTTTTGAGAGAAGATCATTTTGGACTACTCTCAAAAGCAATAACACTGATGTTACCAGTGACTCTAGTCTGCTATGAAAACTCTGGACCGATGCCATACTTGTCTAGCTTTCATATTTCCTGATATTCACCAAAGATTCTATACTTTTAGAGATGCCTATTCCATGTTTTATCTTTCTTTTTTAACAGAGCTGTATGTCAGTATGACAGCACCTATTAAAACCTTTGTCTCTGTTTCCAGCAGCGTAAAGCCAAACACTGCTGGCTATTTGTTATTTCAGAGAAACTGTAGTGGCAAATAGTACATGTAAAAGCTTATTTTTAAGTATTTCCTACCAATCTATATGCCCAAAAAGTTTATTTTCCAGGACTACAGTATGTAGACCATTGTTTATAAGCAGACATTCACATTGCTTCTTTTAAAGGAAAGCTAGGTGTAAACACAGGTGGTTCGACCTGCTGGGCATTTCTGCCTGTCGCACCTCCGATGGTGCCATGGTGCAGGCTGCAGGATGATGTAACACATCTATTCTGCCAAACCACAGTGCCCAACCATGTTTCCTTTCCTTGCTTAATTTACAGAGATTACCTTATTTGGATTGCAAATGATTTCTGTATAACACCCTCTACAGTTATAGCAAGTGCAGCATAAATTGGGGGGAATTTTGACAAGTTTCAAAATCACAGCGCAAGCAACACCTATTGAACTCATTACTTTAAAAAAAAAATGCACAGTTGTCACTCTGAATAAATTGGCTCTCCAAGATATTTTATCTGACAGTAGCAGCACAGTTGTTACTGAAACATCATGGAGTAGCCGCTCCCTGTGAAGTGTCACCCTACTCTGAGCAGTATAGTCAGTCACTCCCTCTTTATAAATCTGAAACCTTGAAAGAAAAATCACTCCCTTCTGTTTTCCTTTGTCTTTCCAAAGTCACCTTCCAAAACCTACCCTTTATAAATTCTCACCTGATTTTTTCTGATAACTTAAATCCCCCCCCCCCCCCAAAATGCATGGTCACCTATGAAATGCAGATGTCTACTACTCAAACCTTTTTTGTCCACTTTGTACATGTTTGTTGACTGCTGCCTGCTTTCACCTTTACTTTTGCCTTTATTAGAACAGTGTTAATATTTGCACAGTGATAGTGTGTTAGTGAGATTTGAATGTATAGTTTGGGGTGCATTCACACCATGCCTGTTTGAGCTAATTCAAATGAAGTCTATGGTATTTCTCCTCATTGTTCAGCTTGTTTTGGATGAGGAGAGAAATGCCATTAAAACCTGGATGTATAACAAATTAGCATCCTGAGATGATCTAAAAACCCAAATGTTAAATACGGTGATGATTCATGCTGTGGTGAAACTTGTTCTCTGCAGCAAACACTTTACTTAATGGTCCACATTGATTTTATTTACAAAACCATTTTGCTTGAAGACTAATTATATGTTTCATGATCAATTAATCTGCGATAATTTTGAATTTTGAATTAATGATCAATTATGCATCCAGTCCATAAAGGTAACAAGGTAACACCTTCATATAATTAGTCTTAAACCCTTTATAATACTATAAATCAGAGAAAAGCAGTGAATCCTCATATCTGAGAAACTGAATCCAGAGCAAATGTTCGGCATTCCTGCTTGATTAATGACTTGAATGATTTACCGGCTATCAAAATGTTGATGATTAATTTGACGATTGATTGGTTAATCTATTAAATATGTTTCAGTATTAGTTTGCTTATAATGAGTTGATGAGGATCTAAACACAACTAAAAAGGACAGAAATGCATCATAGAAAATTGTTGCAACTATATGTGTGATTGCACCTTCAGACCTTTCTAATTGTTAGCATTGTTGTGTGTATGATATGTGTACAGGCACATGCATGTATATGGGTGTTTTGTGCATGTGTGTGTATCTGTAATGCAGTCGTTGCATTTATTGTACAGTTTCTATATTATACATAAGAACATTTTTATTCACATAAAATCTCCACTCTGCTGTCTCCTCCCTGACCCAACTCTTTGCCTCCTGGCTTCTCCATTTTTCCCTCTACCTCTCCTCATATAGCTGTCTTTTTCTGAAGCCATGCGAAACAAGGCCCGTCTGTCCATCACAGGAAGTGTGGGGGAGAATGGCCGCGTCCTGACGCCAGACTGCCCCAAAGCCGTGCATGCTGGCCACGCCTCCCTCCGACACCCCGGCCTTGCAGTGGTCTCCTCCGGACTGCCCTGAAAACCAAAAACACCTGCCGTGCCTTAATGACACACAAACATACAGACTTGGACAAGGACATGTGCTAACATACAATCACACACACACACACACACACACACACACACACACACACACACACACACACACAAAAACATGCATATAGTTGCAGAAACTCAAATACACATTCACTTAAATCAATACTCAGACACATTTCTACACACTTGAATACACAAACACACACTACGCATCATTGTCTCACTTTCCTGCTGCCACTGACTTATTTTACAAGAGGCAAGTGAAATACAACTGTGGACTTAACAGTGAGGGAAAAAAAACAACGGACAACTATACAACTATCACACTTGCCTGCAGCATTCATTTTATTTTTTTTCCCTTTTTTAAATTTTTTTGGGAGGATACCATCCTGATATCGACAAACTGACAAGAAAGCCAGCACAGACTTACATGAAATGAACTACGAGCTGTGAACATGACCACAAAACTGATCATGATGATGATAGTGATAAAGATGATGGCAACAAAAAAAGACAACCAAACTACTCTGTTCCTGCTCTGTCTTCATTGGACAACGTTGGCCGATTAGCCACACCCCTTGACAACGCCTTACTAAGACAAACATTGTTTTCATCATCATCATCATCGTGGTCATCGTCATCTTAACTTGCCTGCAAAGAGTGCCAGGTATAATCACCCTTAGAAGACCAGAAAACTGTAAGCTTGAACGTTCGGTCTGTGCAAACCCTCTACTTTGCCACGGACCGTTCAAACTGAATGAAAATGCTTTCTTACTACGCATATAGAATGATTTCTCGCCCCAAACCAGCGAGGGAATCAGCCAATACAGAAGTAACCTCGAACACAAATGTTTGGCTCATCTCGGCCACAGAATACACAGGGGTTTGTAAAAGAAGAAAAAAAATAGCAGTAGTAGTAATTAACAAAGTCTTTCATCAACAGCATCATCATAACAGTAGAAAATGCTCAATAGGAAAATGATGATTACTTTTTTTGCCAAGGGGCAAAGTTGAGGTCTGAGCTGTATATTCAGTGGTGAAAAGAAAAAAAAACACATGGGCAGATCTCAAATGGCTACCCAACAAGGTGCCTCTCAACCTGGACACTGGGACCTTACTGAAGTGACTGATTGGGGAAATAGCAAAGCAAAAATTATGTTTAAGATAGTTTAGATAAAATTTTTCAAATTCATAAAAACACATGCAAACTTCAGGTCCTCTTGAATAATTAACCCAAGCAGTTAGTTTCTTCACGTTTGCTTACAGTTGAGTGTTCAGAGGGGGGGAACTGTTTGTTTAAAGGGTCAGAAGTTGAAAAAGGTTGAGAGACACTGGTCTATGCTGTGCAGGCTTTGTTTGACTTGTACGTACAATTTCCAATTTCTTTCTAAGTAATGAATCTAATGTGCAGTTTGGGTGTCATTTGAGATCCTCAGTCTTTTTCCAGTGGCCGGGGAAAGTATCATATCAGAAAGCTTGCTTTTTAAAACCGTTGTAAATAACTGCGTAGCAAAACAGAACTCACCTGTCTTTTTTAATCATCTTAGATAACAATTCATTGCAATAATGAATATAAAAGAAAATGCCACTACTTGTAATTAAGATCAAATTGTTTTTATAAATCTACATATTATATATAATTAAAATAAATATATATCTATGCGTCTATAGAGAACTATAGAAAATACATTGATCACTGATTGTCAGAGGCCATGGCATACATTCTGTTATATGGCTGTTTTTGATAACTTGAGAATATTAATATGCCATCGTCTCTGTGTGTCCTACTCAACACTGAATGTCCATCTGGCACTCACACGGACACACACGAACAGTAGAACGCACGCACACACATTGTCGCATACACAGCTCAGAGTGATCACTGCAGCACTAGGAGAGGTTCTGTTTATTTTATTTTTGCCTTGTCTGTCTGTATGATGCATCATTAGTTTATTCACTGTTTTTCATCGTCCTCTAGTGTTTTTACCCCCAAAAAACTGTTGGTGCAGGTTCCAGTATTCAACGGTGAAGCCAATACAATGACAACATTTATGCAGGCCTCTAGAGAGTATGGGCCACTGTGACAACTGTAGTGTGGTGAAACAATCCTGTCTGACATTTCGGGGAAGTGTAGCATTTGTGTTGCATTCGATATTGGCTCAGCGCTTTTTGTCATTTGTCTTCTCATCTAGATATAAATCGGCTGCAGATTAAAAATCCCATCACCAGTTCAACCTAAAGGGGGTTTGCACTTTTTGGGGGAGATAATTGGATCCACTGTGCTCAGCAACAGCAATCAATCCCAGGAAATTGTTCAAATCTGTTATATTCTACAGCAGCCTGCCGTCATCTATTTACCATTGGCTTAGGGGATACAGTACATCACATTGATATCTGAGAAACAATTAGAAAAGGAAAAAGTATATTTTTGTTTGCCATTTTATGTATTTTGTTGGAATACAAGTTTAGCACGATGGTAATACTTAGACAGGGACGGTGTCATAATACATAAAATGCTACTGTGTGTGTGTGTTTTCCCTGCTCACCTCTACTTGTCTTCCTTGTCCTCTTCATATTTTTTTATTTATTCTGCTGTGTCTCTGGGACTGCTTCTGTCCCACCTCTCAAATCTGGTTCCTATTCTCTGGATTTGTCTTCCCCTCCCCACTCATCTCTTCTCCCGTCCCCATTGTTAGACAGAATTCTCTACAAAGTGCATCTCAACAATGACAGTGACATTTCTGCCCTGATACACTGGAAAAAATATTCTGATTGGTGTTAATCAAAAACTCAAGACACTATTGACAATCTGAGTTTCTTCGTTCTGAATATTGCATTAAATGTTATGCCCTAATCTTTAACATTTCATAAAAAACAACTTTTCTTTTAAAGTCACTTCTATGTTAAACTCAACTAGGTACATCATCATGCATCAGTCCTGCATCAAATGTATTCAATAAGAACTCATCAGACAAACACATGAATAGAACAAGTATCTCAAACAGCTGATTAAAACAATCCTTGTGTGGCTGAAAAGAACTAGATAGACATTTTCCAATTACTTCCTCTCAGTCCAGGGGATCAGTGCAACACTACATTTGAGAAATGGTGGATTTCTACAGTGGATACACTTCTGAAGAGACAGTTATTGTGATCTAGCTATCACCAGACCAGACACACCAGGCAGTTAAACTGAACATTATACTCTTTATTTCTTTGCCACCTCACATCAGATTTCATGTGTAGACAGCAAAAAGCAGACTGCTGCTCTGTCAACACTCTGGCTTTATCACTCTGTTTCTTTCTTCCTTTGTTTCTTTCTTTCCATTTGGTTTCTTTTTCTAGTAAAACATCAATGCTGAACTTGCTCTCTGTGTGGTTATTTATCTTAAATATGGAAATCATGTTATTCACTATATTGGATTGACATCTTCTCTTGTTATGTTTTTTTTTTAACAATACAGTGCTTACACCAGGATATCCTTTTTACAGCACACACAAAGTGAAGGCTTTAAAAAAAGCTCTGTGTAGAAAGTTTACGGTCTCTAAAATGTGATACTATGAGGTAAACAGTAATTATTTATGCCTACTAAACCAGTAAGATGTGAGAATCTTTACCATTAACGGCATATAACATTTTGTACTTAACCTAATTCTACAATGTTTCCCTTCCAACTAAGCAATGGTATAAAGACAGGATTGGCAGATATCAACCTATCAATCTGTTATGAATGTGATGACAGATTTTCAAGACAATTATTCTGCCAGATGTCAGACAGAATGTGTGCTCTTTTACAGACTATATGTTGTTACCCAGCAACCATCTTAAATCTACCACATTAATATAGTTTTGTCCTTAATGTGACTTTCTGAGATAAATCATGTTAAATCAATGCTAATCATTGCAGTCATTTGAAGAAAAAAAATATCATTTAAGTACTATCAGGTACCAATGCCAATATAGTAAATTCATTCAGATAGAGATTAAGAATACAGGACATCTGGATATCTCTGACTTCATGGGCAGTGGGTTAATGCCATTTGCCTAAAATGTCTTTTAAAAGCAAAAAATGTTTGTCCAACAAGTACTGTCAAAACCTCTTGTGGCATCAACAGTATCACAGGACGCTGTAAAACAAGTAAAAATGTGAGAAAATAATACCCATACATCACACTACCTCACAGTATAATGCCTGAATTTGATTACTGAAACCTTGTTTACAGTAATAAACAAGACCAAGAGACCAAAGTCAGCATGCTAAAATAACAATAATTATCATGTATAATGTTTTCTTAGTAATTAGCATGTTAAAATTAGTGAATTAGTACTAAACACAAATCACAGCTGAGAATGGTAATGTAAGTGGTCATAAACCAAAATGGCCAGAAACCAAATTGTTTTGACTGCTTGATTGCGCTAGAGGAAAAATCAGAGGTTCACTACAGTGATTAAAATGCATCCAATTGGTGGACATTTATGTACCAAATACTGTGGCAATTCATCCAATAGTTGTTAAGGTATTTCACTCAAAACCACAACCTCTTGGTGCCGAGAGGATAGAGGAAGTCAGGCGAACACTAATACATTGTCGTCTTCCATGATTGTCTATGCAAAATGACATGCCAATCCATTCCATAGATCCCAATCAATCGACCAACAATACTATCCCTAAAGCCAACTGCTAGTGTAGTTAAAATTTTGCCAATAATGTCATAAGTCCAGCTGAACCTTTTTATTGTTGTTGCATCTAATGGTGACTCAGAAAGTACAATACAAAGAATTAGAATCACAGCCAGAATTCTAATCAATTAATTAGTGCCTTTGATGTCTTAAAGAACAACTACATTTTTAAGCAAGGTTTTTCTGTGTGTGTGTGTGTGTGTGTGTGTGTGTGTGTGTGTGTGTGTGTGTGTGTGTGTGTGTGTGTGTGTGTGTGTGTGTGTGTGTGTGTGTGTGTGTGTGTGTGTGTGTGTGTGTGTAAGCTGCACAGTCTTCCACTGCAGTCGAGCAGTTATGGGGTTAAAAATTCCCTGCTGTGATTTTGTCACTTGGGTTCCTTTTTTCAATCCATGGGGGACCTAACACTCTTAATGCAGAGCCATCACTGACAAGCATTTCCCATTATTTCCCATCTCACTCACACACACGCACACACACCATGCTGGGTTATTACAAACAAGTATTTTCCATTTACCCGAAGATGAAGCAGAATGACAATTTTGAGATGCTTCTGCCACCCTTTTAACCTTATACCTTCACGTGCAAATGCTCACACGTGCACACTGACATACACATTCAGTCTGCCTCTTATCATTACCACGGAGTGAAAGCAGCCTTTTCACCTTTTTATTTTCATTGGCTCATTTCATCTCCTCTCTCTGAGTTTCTATCTTTCCCCCCTCTCAGCTCTGCATTAGCCTCTTTTCTGTCCCACCCCTCCTCATTTTTCTCCTCTGTTCTTACTCTCTGTTGCTCTGCTCCCTCTCTTTATCCTCCCTCCCCCTGTCATACTTCATTTCTCCATTTTTTTGCATCTATCTCACAGGGGAATTCATCTCAAACCCAGATTTCTCATCTGCAGCTCTTTTCCCATCATGACCACCTCCCCTGCTGTCACTTTTTTCTTTGAGGTGTCTCTCCAGATCAGATAGGAAATTAAATTGCACCGACACTTTCAGTGCACACAGGCGAGTCATCCCTTTACTGTTGTGTTGTTGTTGCTGCTACTGCTGGTTGTGTGGTGTATTTATTTCAAGACTGCTGAGAAGTCTGTTTACTAGTACATGCTATAGACCTATAATCATACTGACTCCTCCAATATTACATAAATAAAACTGTGATTCTAATGACTGAATTAATACAAATGCAATTTTCTTGTTAAATGGGGAATGGTAGAAACATTTTAATATAGATTAAACATGAGTCAAATCAAACTAATTACAAGTTGATTAAAGGCAAAAGATTTGTTTCTAATCTTTTCTCTTAGTGAAAAATTTACATTTGTTACCTCCTCAACCTTGTGTTCCCTCCTCCTGTGATCCCGATATATTTAAATTGTAAATTGAGCATTGTACTGAACACTGACGCTCAGGCTCAAGCAAAAAAGGCGAGTCAAAGTCACCTTCTCTTTACTGCAAAACTCAAAACAAAGTTAAAAGAGTCCATAAAGAAATGAGGGAAATTAATTAAAGTTCACTTTTTGAAGCTGGGTGCAAAAAAGCAGCACATCCACTGAGTGCCTTTTAAAACTACTGACTGTCTCTTAAATCTCATGCCCAATGGCCGCATATATCATTTCCTGTCCTAAATGTGATTAGTCTGCTGAATATTTCAAAGACAAGATAACAACATTTATGTTATCTTAAAGCTTTAAACGTCCCTTGCTCATCTACTCTGTGTCAGAATATGCAGCTGACATGGCTCATTCTGGAGTAGCTGACACTGAGCTGCTGCACAAAGTGGACCTCATGCTGTCATGCTCTTTGATGAACTAACATTTTAAAAAAATGTCTCAAACTCTAAAAAGTTCATCAGAAATTTGTTTTACTACAGTATCTTGACGAGACCAGAATCCTAATTAGATTAGGATACATCCACCCCATAGACAGTTTCCAATTTGACATTCAGATTTGCTGTTAACCTGCAGCATCTTTTCCATTTGGAGCCAGCATCTTTTCCATTTGAACTAAACACCTCTTAGTATATCGTCATAAAAATTAACAGCACCACAAACTTGCTTGTGTCAGCATATGGATGAGTGGCTGACTGATGAGTGATGAGGAGGGTATTGCATAATGTAAACCTAAACTAATAACATAGTTGAAGCCAACCAAACAAGAACATGGTGCCAGAGGAATGGAGACAGAGAGTGTGGACATCCAGGTCTTAAATACCCCTGGGAGACTGGCCAACTCTGCCTACCAGGGCCCTGCAAGGCAACACAGACAGACACAGCAGGCCCTGCCAAAGGAGGGCCATCACAAAGCGTCTCTCTCGAACTGTTTAAACAAACACTGGGTATAACCTTTGTAACAGTTTAATTCATTTAAGGGCTGTACCAGCATTTGTCTCCATTTTAGTGTATGTGTACCTAATAAACTGGCCACTGAGTGTATCTATTATGCAGATGACACACAGCTATATGTTTCAGTGTCCTCTTTAGTACTATTATTATTTGTAGTGATCACTATGTCGTATTGCCCGCTTTGCAAACACTAATGTAACATGTACATTTTGGGTTGATCCCAGCCAATGAAGCCCATTTCTGGGACCTTTTTCAATCTAAAATGTTACAGAAAACTAAAGCAAACTGTGAAGTAGTTTGTTCTAAGTTCAGCAGAAAGTCTGCTAAAAAAACTAAAAACTAAAATCATCTGCTAGGTCCATCCACTGTTTTTGAAACACCTGTCCAAGGATCCAAGAAAGGCTCATTTGAGGGCCACTGGACGTGGTTCTTCTGAAGAAAAATGGATGACAGTCAAAAGTTCTTCAAGTATCAACAAGTACAGTTGTCCTTGATTGAAACCTCCTTGGATAACTATGACCTGGATGACTGAGTATCTTCACAGACTCAAAATACCTGGCAATACTGAATGTAAGACATGCTTTTAAGGTATTTGCCCTCAAAGCCCCCCCAAGATCCACAGGTGCAGCCCTTTGAGCAGTACTAAGAGTGAGATCTGTGACCTATGAACAGGCAGCTTTTAGTTTTTATCATCCTCATCTGAGGCTATCAGGCTGTGGAGCATTTTCTCCTCTTCTGGTTCTCTAACAATCGTCGCTGTTTCTCGCCTTGAAGCATTCTGAGCTGTGATATAGTGCAGCTGATGCTAAAACTGACTTGATTTTGGATTACTCTAGTAAGTAAATTAGGTTATTACAAATGTGGACATAAATATAATAATTGATACAGTGTCACAGGTTAAATATTGTTTGTTTGTTTTTCTACATAGTAGTTACTACATGCAGTGCTGAGGAAACCTTCCATAACAGTACAGTGGATTTTCACACCAGCTCTGAATCCAGACAGAGCTAAAACTATCAATAATAATAATAATAATGAAATAAAATAAAATAGAATAAGACTGTCTTTTATATAAAGTTTTCATCCCTGGAAGACAACAAAATAACCTTCAGATGGAAAAATGAATAAGTCTTTGCAATTCGATCTGCCTGCTTTGAGCTTCCTGCCTGTGAGTGTGTGTGAGCTCAGGTGATTTTAGAGTGTAAGAAATCTCACTTATTGATTTATACATCTGGAATTGCCAGCATTATTGTCTCTGTTTATAGTGTGTGGTCCAGTTTTGACATTTGAAACGACAAATATAAAAAAATACAAAAAACAAAAAAGCATGAGTGTCACTGGGTTACATCAGTTTTACCGAAATCCTAAAAAGTTGACTCTTTAGAGAGGCAGGGTTGGTGTTATGCTGGTGAAGTGATTTTAAACGCCTGTCTCTTCTTATTATCCCACACTGATCTGGATTTCCTGACGGGCTTCCTGAGAAGCATCCGCACAGAAGAGACAAAAATAAGATTTAGAGACATCTTCTCATTTTCTTCAAGCCTTATTCTTCAAAGACAATTCCAAGAGCATAAAGGCATGAAGGAGACCACACAGGCTGGTTGTCAAAACCAATAAAACTTGAACATCGAGCACAGCTTTCATTGAACTCTGTGTTACAAAATTTGTCTGAAAATCACAATTCTTCTCCTCAAAAAATGTTATTCATAACTTTGCACACAGCAACTGAAAAATGAACGAAGTAAGTAATGTATGTATATATATACAGTCATGTGAAGAAATTAGGACACCCCATTAAATATTCAGTTCTTTATTAAAAAAATTTCACATATCGATGTCTAATCTCATTGTTATTTATCTCTGGAAAAGAACGTGATTCAATTGCAGGTAAACAACAAAAATTAACCTTGTTTTACTCATTAAACAAAAGATATCAACAAAAATGTATATTCTAATTGAGGAAAAAGTTAGGACACCCTACCCCCTAATAGCTAGTGTTACCCCCTTTGGCTGAAATAACTTCAGTTAGACGCTTCTTGTAGCCATCTACCAGTCTCTGACATCGATCTGAGGAAATTTTGTCCCACTCAACGCAGAATTCTTTCAGCTGTGAGATGTTTGAGGGGTTTCTTGCATGTACAGCCCGTTCCCCACACCCAGCATCTCAATAGGATTAAGATCTGGGCTTTGACTCGGCCATTCCAGGACTCTCCATTTCTTAGTTTTCAGACATTCCTTGGTGGATTTACTGGTATGTTTTGGGTCATTTGGCGCTTTTCCACTACACAGTTCCAGCACAACTCGCCTCGACTCGCCAACATTGTCATGTTGCAGGGTCCAGTTCCGCTTCAGCTTTAATTATTTTACCGATGGTCTCACATGTTCCTCAAGCCATCTCTGATACACAGTAGAATTCATGGTGGATTCTATGATGGTGAGCTGGCCAGGTCCTGCTGCAGCAAAGCATCCCCAAACCATGACACTTCCACCTCCGTGCTTCACAGTTGGTATGAGGTTCTTTTCCTGGAATGCTGTATTTTGGTTTATGCCAAACATGTCCTCTGTTCTGGTGTCCAAATAATTCAATTTTAGACTCATCTGTCCAAAGAACATTATTCCAGGAGTACTGGTCTTTGTCTATGTTCTCTCTGGCAAACTTCAGTCTGGCCTTCACGTTTTTCTTAGAGAGCAAAGGATTCCTCCTTGCACACCTCCCATGAAAATTAAACTTGTGTAGTCTCTTTCTGATTGTAGAGGCATGCACTTTCACATCAACAGTAGCAAGAGTCTGCTGTAGGTCCCGTGATGACATTTTAGGGTTTTTGGTGATTTCTTTTAGCATCTTGCGGCCTGCTCTCGGGGTGAACTTGCTTGGACGGCCAGACATGGGCATTTTGGCAGTTGTTTTGAATGTCCTGCACTTGTAGACTATTTTCCGGACAGTGGAATGGCTGATTTCAAATTATTTTGAGATTTTTTTAAAACCCTTACCAGACTCATAAGCTGCTGCAATCTTCTTTCTGAAGGCATCAGACAGTTTTTTCGATCTCACCATGGGGCTCACTCTCATTTCAACAGTCAGGGGCACACCAAACTAAATGTCTGAGGTTTAAATAGGGCAAGCCTCCTTCGAAATACTGAATAACAATGTTCTGATCATTTGCACCTAATGTGATACACCTCTGTGTGATTTTAGCTATTTTAAGTGGGAATGAATATGAGGGTGTCATAATTTATTCCTCACCAGAAATTGCATTTTTTTTAAATTACATTTTACAGAAAGTTTAAAAAAGTATTTTCTTCAGTTTTAATTGTTTATTTATATTACTTGAATGTGTCAGTATTGTTAAAATTGATATTAAATATCCATATGTCCAAATATGTTAAAAAACACACAGGTATTCATAGGGTGTCCTAATTTTTTCACATGACTATATATATATATATATATATATATATATATATATATATATATATATATATATATATATATATATTTATATGTATACTGATGTGTAGAGCAGCTCTGACATCATTACCATTATTTCTTAGTGGGATATGTCTAAGCGTGATTATATGGCAACATATTACACTGAAGTAGGCAGATAATTATTTATCTAAATTAAGAATTATTCTTTTTTGGTAAAATTAAAATGTCAACAGGTATTTCCATAATAGCGTGAAGACATCATCTGTCATCGCTGTGTTTGTGATTTCCTGCACTCTGCACACATTGGAGTATGTGTGTGCGTGTGTGTGTGTGTGTGTGTGTGTGTGTGTGTGTGTGTGTGTGTGTGTGTGTGTGTGTGTGTGTGTGTGTGTGTGTGTGTGTGTGTGTGTGTGTGTGTGTGTGTGCGTGTGTGTTTAGCCCAACAGGGTCCAACTGCAGCACCTCAGACCTCTTTCCTCAGGGCCATCTCATGCAGGTATTATCACCCCCCCCCCCCCCCCCCCCCCATTGGTTGGAGGATATATTGCAGCACCTCAGAACCCTCTAATCCACGTACAATATCAGGAGATTAGGATGATAATTCCTACATGAGGAAGCCAAAATATTTAGCCAAAATCTCCATGAGGTCAAGCCTTACAAAAAGCTCTTAAATGCCATTTTAACCTTTGACCCAAAATACAACCCTGCTGGTCAAATTCAAGTTTAAGTGGATTAAGACTGGAAGTAAATAATAAATCAAATTTGTCATCTTGCAGAGCTAAAATAACGTTTATCTCAGATGCTGGTTGACGTCTTCTGGCCGTTGCAGGCCTGCTGTGTCACCTCAAGTCACCTCTGGCACTAACATTTGTTTCTCTCTGCAAAGACACATAACACATTCTGTCTGGCCTGAGGTTCTTCTGTTAGACATAACCAGCAGCAGGAAGGAACCAGTTAATGATCAAATTCACTTTGATTTTACAAAATGGGAACAACCTGCAGAGTTCAGCACAACCAGCGGATGTGAGGTGCTGATAACCCAGCGGCTGGCAGATCCGTTCATCCTCCCTGTTTGCACTGATCCTGCCTCAGGCTGCATGAAATCACTTATTTTCACACATATGTGTAGCCTCTTTTGTACACGGAGCCCCATAAACAACATGTGTCAAACTATCACCGCTTTGGGTCTTTCCTGCTCACATTTCCCACGTCTCTCCCTGGAACTGCACAGAGAGAAAAGCATGTCAGCAAATGTGGCCGCAACTGGAAAGTTTGGGTTCAAAAGAACTAAACAGAAATAACAGTTAACCAACAAGTAGTTTACGCTTCTAAGCATATTTTGGTGGACTGGTATGGTCAAATAAGTGAAAGATAATGCATCTCATACAACCGAACCCTACTATTCATACTAAAACCCCATTGGTTTACAGAATTAGGGGCATCAGGAAGGAGTTCTGCAGTTAGACCCTTCTCGTTTATCCATGCATCTGCACTTGAGGGCTGTCTTGCCTGTGTGTGTGTGTGTGTGTGTGTGTGTGTGTGTGTGTGTGTGTGTGTGTGTGTGTGTGTGTGTGTGTGTGTGTGTGTGTGTGCGTGTGTGTGTGCCTTGTCTGATATAATAACATTAGTGTATGCTGCCTCGTTCTGCCTGCAGCTCTCCCACTGTGTTTTTTCCCTTCATTGCTGCTTAAGACAAATTGGCCCCACAATTTGTGCAATGAGAGTCTTGTCTGTTAATTTGTGCCTGACGAAAAATGAAGCTTAAAATATGCTCACATTTTAGAGAAATGTAATTAATATTTTCCTCATCAATTATGTATTATTTCACCCACCCGCAACTCATCCGCTATTATACAGAAAGTTAATTTTTATGACTCGGCCCCCTCGATCAGCAGATTAACCCCATGAATATAATTGCAATTTGCGCATCACTAACTAATATATGACATCACATGATACATTTATAACACATTACAAGAAGAACACATTGATGAAGAGTTGTGATGTATGTTTAACCTTCAGGACACAGTAGCAGAACATAGTTTTATATTTTACACAATACGGACTTTAAATGTTAAGGAATATAAGAGGAAGCTAAAATTCTAAAAATGTTTTCATATCTGCCATCCATATTGGATACCTGGTACGGTCACTGGATCATGCCGGACTTTTATAAGATTACTGGAAAATGCAGACACATTGTGTAAAAATACTTGGAAGGGCATCAGATGCCTAGATCATATTCTTTTTATGGGTTAGCTCTTGGGAAATACCTGACATGCCAGCAATACTATACTATATGCTGTTCATTCTCTGTCTGCTGCTTGATGATCCAGGCCTGTACTAAACGTGCATTAAGAAAGAACTCCTGATTCACCTCATCTTTGCATCTTCAAGATCATCACAGAAACATCTACTCTCAATTATGATTTATTTTGGTCTAACAGTGTGTCTATGTAATGTATGTCTATGTGTGGAACCCCCACACACACCCACTGACCTCTGACCTAAAAGCATGAAGGAACCTTTTAGTTTGTTTCAGAACAATTTAATCATTTTGGTATTATGGTTAAATTCAGACTTTGCTTCAAAATCTATTAATTTATATGGCACTACACGAGTGTATTAGATTGGACAGCTGTATTTGATATTAACTAGTTTAAATGTATTAGTCTGCTATGGTTTGAGTGCTAAGATCATGGAGACCTTTCCCCAGTTTTTGACAATTTAACTCAAAAATATATACTTGAAAAGTTGTGGCTGGTCGGAAATAAAAAATCATGCTTGTTGTGATGATCAATGTGACTTACGAGCATGGCTATCGTTCTCCAGTTAGAGTTTGCACGAGAGATAGCTTACTGGTGCATCCATGTGAAGAAAATGAGTGCTGAAAAGTTTAAGCATTGGTAACACTATTTATACAGTAAGTGACACTATCAGTGAATATTGTCTTTATATGTAGGTATCTATCCAGGGAACCAATTTGAACCCTTATAGAAAGCCTGCATTGATACTGAACACTACAGAACACCATAGAGATGATGAGATGGAAGAGGGAGAGCAACAAAGAGATGAAACAACAAAGATGAAAAGAGACATGTATTTGGAAAAATGTCTTAAGATTCAGATATTAAACTATGTATTGATTTCTAAGCCACCTTTAGATATTTCTTTTCAAGGCTTTACTCATGTGTTACAATAATGTAATAATGAGTTAAAATATCCAAACATATATATTGATGTGATTGTTTTCACCCTATGAATGTTTTTCTAGAGCTGCCCCAGAAAATTACGGTATTGATTTTATTCTGTATTTTTAATCAATATTGCAATTTCTAAGTGTTTCCCCACCGTTTTTTTGTGAGATGCCAACACTGATGACAGAAATGAGTGAGTATCCAATTGCCAGTAAAATCATATAGAATAGGAACAAAATGATTTCCCTTTTAGTTGAAGGCCAGCTTTCCCTCCACTCCAAGGTGTTAGTAACCCAAGGCATTTCCCCAAAGGAGCATTAAGGATCCTATTTCATTTCTTTTACTGGTGCTGGTGATCACTGCTGCTGTTTCTAGCTTTTTATCCTGGCTTTGCTGTGATGGAGAAAATTAACTTTCAATGTTTTAAGAAGACTGAAACGATGCCCAAAGCTACAGACCGAGTATCATTAGCCATTGCACACTGTTTGCCTAATGATTCTAATGATCTATTATTTTTGTAATTTACTATTTTTATTATGCAGTATAACTTGTTTTAGACTTATCAAGACTTCTTGGTGGTTAGAGATCCAGTTTCAACTCTCCAGCCTACCTTTGAATGCACCAATACTGGAACACACACACACCCGCTGTGTGTTTGCTGTGTGGTCAGCTCGTGTGAGACTGTCCAGTGTTAGATTCACTCTCCTGGGAAGCCTTGCACCAAAGTGCTTCATTGAACCAAAGTGGTTCTCAGCGGCTGTCACCTTCGCTCCCTAGAAGATCACTGAGTCTGCACAGCCATGCTGCACTGTCTGGGGAGTTTGTCTAATCATCAGCCCTCCATCAAGAGACAATAAGAACTAACCATCTTCCATGCATTTAGTTTGTGAGCTCATTCAAAGAGCTGTTTAAAATTTACATTTTTATTGGCCCCCTAGCTGTGCCTTTGACTTGTTTTTGATAACATTCATTCAGTAATTTGCTCTGATGACTAAAACTCGTTAAACTGATCTACCCATTCATTTATGTATTCATTAATTCTCATTGTACACATATATATGTGCTTAGTGTTCCCTATTATCCCCTATCTCTTGCTACTTCAATTAATATTCTGATTTATCGCCAAGTCGTTTTATCTGTGTATTCCTTTACAACAGAGATGAAGGTCCCTGTAGTCAGAGTTCAAGACTTTTAGATATAGGACTAATTAATTTATAAATTAATTAATCAATGGAGGTGGTGCCCCTTTTAATCTTACAAGTGCATGATATTGATTTCCAAATGTGGTAACCCCAACACTGAAAGCATAGCCAGACAGGAATATTTCACATTGCACTCTTTACTTTTCCTGCATGCTCATCACATACTATTAATACAAGTCACGGTTATTGTAACACATCACGAGACAGCAAGACATATAAATAGTATTGTTTTAAAAAATTGCTAGCCTCTTCTGTGTTAAATCTTAAAAACAAGCACCAATACTGTAGATTAATTGGCACTGATATGGTGCATAAAGGCAGAATAAGACATCATGATACATTTTCTTCATGTATGTGTTGCATTGCTACTCCTGCATACATGTTTTTATTTTTATTTTTATTATTCATTTTATGAATCAAATATATTTTTTCAGGGCTAGCCAGCTGTACATTTGTGCTAAACAAATCCAAGATTTCATCACCATGGCATCTTTTCTGTCCTGTCAAATTTTTGTTTTCATAAAGGCATCATAATATCATGATAGTTATAAATAAGCCAGCCCTCCAGGTCAAGTCTTCTCCTTAGTCAAATTCATATCAGGAATGATCATATTACATCTTTAAAGGTGGGAAACTTGAGGAACAGCTGCTGCTCAGGGAACATCTGCTGCTCAGGGAACATCTGCTGATGTAAATCCACATGTTCTGTGTTTGTTTGGTGCTAAAAGCACCCTGGAATCTGGTGAAAATCAAATGCTTCCCATGTAGTTATGATCTCAGTGGCCCTGATGATCCTTGTGCAACTGCATTCTCTCTTTCTCCACTTGGAGGCGCTCTCTTTCGATCTGCAGTCTGCCTGCCTCAAATCTGAAAAACTGCAGTCTCTCTTTCTCTAACTGCAGTCTCTCCTTCTCCAGTTTTATCCGCTCTGTCTCCAGATCCACCACTGACATCCACCCTTTACCTTGCTTCTCTCTCTCCCTCTGTCCGTCATGAGTGGAGGATAAAGACGACGTGGAGGAAGAGGGGGGGCCTTGTTGTTGTGGCAGGTTAAAAGGGGAGTCGACGTGTTCCGATTGGCGTAGCACAACTCTCAGTCTCTCCCTCTCCACCTGTAATCTCTCTCTCTCCAGCTGCAGCCGCTCCCGCTCTACCTCCATTTGACGGAGTCGCTCCTTCTCCACCACCAGCCGCTCTTTCTCCACTACCAGGCGTTCAGTTTCCACGGCCAGGCGCTGTTTCTCCAGCTCCAAACGCTGTTTTTCCACAGTAACCAGAATCCCCGCTCCCATGTTCTCGTGACTGGATAGTCCACCAAAAGCATGAGCTGATATCCCCATCAGGCCACCAGCCGACGGCAGGTCTCGGCTGGTGGTTGAGGTCGGAGCTTTAGAGGAGCTGAGTATCTCGAAGTCGTTGTGGGAGTAGACCTCGGCAATGTGTCCGTCGCTGTGTGACTCAATGTCGCTCAGGAGGGAGGGAATGTCATCTTCATCTAATTCCCCATCTCCATCTCTCATATCGCCATCCAGCTAGAGCCAGAAAGATTAGAAACATTGATCAATAAAAAGAAAAGTTGAGCAGTTTTGAGCTTTAATTGTGTGTTAATTGGGGTGTTGAGTAATTTTAAGCTAGTTAGGTTAGTTTCCTAAATTATTTATGGGCAAAAATGTCATGAAATCAATCAAAAAGCAAGATTTTAAAAGAATATAGCTTAGTAACATTGTTAAGAAATAAGGTGGAATTATTGATGAAGATTGTAATAAATTGACAGATATCACAGAAATCTAGCTCTTAATGCGATCACAAAAAGCATTAAAATATAGTATTTAAAGTGAAACTACACCCTTATTAACCCTGAGACTGTGCTCTTAACTTCTGATCTCTACCTTGTGAACCTACATGAGCCCAATCAAAAGACTGGATTAATAAGAGCCACTTGAGCGACATAATGTGCTGGTATGATCACTGTAATATATTAAACAGAGCTAACTCTGCTAATGAGGACATTAATTAAGCTAATTATGACATTATCAAATACATGCATGCCAATACAGGCTACTTGTTTTCTCATAACCTAAGTGGCTTTTAATATGAGCTGTGCAACAACATGTTTGATAAAAATCTGTTTGTCCTCATTTATATGCAAATTTATTGCACAGACTCCGTAGTGTGAGCTACTGAGGGAACCTGTGGAGAAACAACAAAGCTTCTGTCATGTTTTGCTCTTGGGTGGACTTTATCTGCACAAGCAGGCCCTACTGGTGCACTGTTATGTTGATGTTTCTTACTCTGTATTCAACAACATCATCTTCCATCTTCACGCCCAGCGGTGCCATCATGGCCTGCCCGCTCGGCTCGCTGAGAGACGCCAGCTCCGGCCAGTCGCAGTGACAGTCCTTTGGGAAGCCCGAGAGGTCGAGCAGCTGGTCACACCCAGATCCCAGAGAGGCCGCCTCATGCTCAGGGGAAGATGGATCATACTCTGTCTTCATGGGCAAAGAGGAGGATGAGGAGGAGAGAGAGAGCTCAGCCTGAAGCTGTTTTCTCTTCATCAGCGAACGCCAGTCCAGGTAACGGCGCTTCACCTACAGAGGGAATCGGAAAGAAACTACATTTCTAGTTTTCTGAGCACTAAGAAACCAAAACTGGAAGAATATAAATGTGTGATTTCAATACAGAAATAAACAAACCTCAGCAGCAGTGCGCAGCTCTCCTTCCCCAAGTGAATTGACGCCTCGTGCCACTTCCTCCCATGCCTGTCTCTTCAGCTCATTAATGGCTGTGTTCTGTGCAGAAAACAGAGGAGAGAAAAAGAAAGAGAAGAAACAATTAGACTTTTCTTATTCTAACAGTTCTAGTAAGGCTTTTTGCTGACAGTGCGTTGTTGTGGTAGATGAATAAGTTCTTGTAAGTATGCAGAGTGTTTTGAGCAATGGACATTCCTGCCAAAATGATGCATATTCCAGTTTTCCATAGAACAAAATAAAGCTGCCATGTCTATAAAACAAAACTATCCTCTGGAGTATAGCCCAGCTGATACTGGATTTTTGAGGTAAATATCAGTATCAGTACTTAATGATGATATATCATGGATCATTGTTTTTACAAATATAATATAAACATTCCCTTAAGCTTGTTTGGTAAAGAATTATGACCAATGTACATTTAAACACTGAGTATGTTGATGCATTCTGGTGGACAAATTTGGGTTTTTTAAATGATTTCAAACATATTTTGGCATTTCTCTAGTACGATTTCTTGCTTCTGAAGAGCTTACACATATGCTGGTACGAATTTATCTGCAGCTCATATCAGCCAAGATAACAACCTTGGTGATTGATTGTTCTCACTCTTGGTTGTGACATGATTTTCTGATGAGCATGTTAGTTAATCATGACACATCTCTCTGATGCATTTATTTGAATTGACGTGAACATATATTTATCAAATTCTACTTTATTTTATTGAATTATTTTATAGGTATTTTTTGTCAATAAAAGTGACATTTAGACTTATATAACAGCTGATTTAAAAAAGTATTTTCGCATAATAACAAAAATAAAAAATAAAATAACAGTCAGGTGCCCAAATGAACACTGAAAGAGGTTTTCCTTGCTATAATCATTCCTTCTGTTCATACTGGCTTTTAACATTTCCCCTTCAAATGCACTTTGAATGCAAGTGATGGGGGCCAAAATCCACTGCTGCTGTGCTCACGGCTGTTTTAGTTTATCTAAAGATAATATGAAGCTTCAAAAGTCTGAAGTAGTTCTATCAAGTGGATATCTGCTACATGTAATGGTGTAGTTAGTATAATAAAAAAGACAGACTCTGGCAGTAGATAAACTGTAAGTTTGAAATATATCTACTTGATTTGACCAATTTAGACAGTTGGTTCTTTATAATACTTTCAGATAAACCTTTAAATAGCATTTTTGCTTGTGGATTTTGGCCTCCATCACTTTCATTGTAAGTGCATTATGAAGGGATCTTCTAATGGTCAGTGTGAACAGAAGGAATGATTACAGCAGGAACACACATTATTTTAGTGTTGATTTAGGTAACACAGACGTCTGTCCTTTAAGAAGAGGGTACGAAAGAAATGCAGAAGAATAGAAAAGTTTGCTAATTACATGGGACAGATGTGTTAGTTAATTGGTTCGTGCTGGACTTCTGGCCAACTCAGCTCACGCTTCAAAGGTCACAGAAAATATGTGTCTATGCTTTTTCACAATGAATGCATGTGAGAGTATCATTTGCAAAAAGAAACCTATATTTTATGCAGAATATCTTGCACTATACTACTGGTTAAACATAATTTTCAGTAATATAACATTGCAGTATTTGTGATGAAGAGAAGAGAAGAGAAGAGAAGAGAAGAGAAGAGAAGAGAAGAGAAGAGAAGAGAAGAGAAGAGAAGAGAAAGAGTATCTTCACCTGCTGTCTGGAGAACAACACATCCCTTCTCTTGTGGATCTCCCTGATGAGAGTCTGTGTCTCTCTCACACTGTAATTACTCTTCCTCTTCCTCTTCAGATGCTTCACCTGCAGAAAATCCAGCTTGGCAGCAGGGAGGAGACAGAACCCCCAGAAACACAGAAAAATGAATCAGAGATGAGGAGAAAGTAGTGGAGGAGGAAAAAAAGGTAGATGAAGAGATCATAGGAAACGTGGGTAGTTGTGGAAAGAGAAATCAGCAAAAAAATAAAAGAGAAATGTATCAGAAGAAAGAGGGGAAATGGAAACAGGGGTACAAAGAGAGATCAGACAGAGGGCTCTCCTCAGATGGAGAGCATATGGGCTTGTTGTAAAGGTTGGCCCATGTGCAACAGAGTCTGGCTGTGAAGCTTTCCTTCAAAAGCACAAAAGTTTTCATGAGAGAAGATTTCCCCCGTGGCTACACCAGTTCCTGTGAAGTTTTCCACCTGGGCGACTGATCCCAGCTGTTATATTATAGAGCCTGGATCTATCGGAGTTACAGAAAAATCAGATGGAAAGAAGTGTGTTTAGTGGTAGAGGTCACACTTGGTAGGCTGCGGGAAGGGTCACGGTTTGCTTTGATGAGACACCGATTAGATGTCATATTTTTCATCCAAAGTCTTGTAGGATTTTCCACCTTTATCTCCTGTGATGGTCTGCAGCCAAGTAAGAAGAACATCACCGCCAATGGCTCTGCAGACTTCCTTTAGGTAAAGCAGAGAGTAGTTTGTGTTAATGGAGTAAACATGTTACTCTAAATTGAGTGTAACAGTGGACACATTGTGACACATTCTCATTAAAGGATCTCTCACTGACTTAAATATTTGTCAGCCAACAAGAAATCCAGATTGATTGCTGACACTAAACAGCTTTGAAATAACACTGCATTTCCTCTACATCACATAAAATCATAAACCTGTTGTGCTACACTTACACAGCATTGCATCTCTCAATTAACTCAGAAATTAGATCAGATTTCAAATTAATCAAAGGTGTATAGATATATATTTTTTAATCACTGTGCGTTTCTTCCATTAGTCTAAAATGTGGACGATTCACATTGGTTGATATTTCTAGTTCAAACAACGTGCTTTTCGTTTCGAGTATTTTTTCCAGGAAAAAACATGAAATCGCCACGACCACTAACACTGTTGTTTTCTGCATTAAATCTTCCCATTACCATCTGCAGGAGGATCTTGTTTGGGTATATATTGGTAGATTTACTCACCTTGGGCAGCTCAGCCGTGCCGCAATCAAAACAACATAGTAGCGATGTAATTTTAATGCTGCGTTCAGGCTCACCTCGAAGACTGAATAAACTAGGAACAAAATTGTAAACACGAATTTTAAGAGACAGAATAACTCGACATATGACATTGCAATAGAAGTATTTCTTTATCTTTTGTTCAAGTAACACATTACTATTTTTCATTCTGTTGCAGAGGAAAGACGGTTCATTGCTTGTTAAAAATGTAGGCTAAGATATGTTTTCATGGGGCAATGAATGAGATACAACATCTGTACCGTTTTCAAACAACTTAAATTCTTTCTTATCGCACTTCACACCTGTGCTGTATGGAAACTATCGCTGCAGACGTGGTATTTCTCCCCCCGCTTCAGCTGTTTTTCTTTGTGTATACAATATTCCTGAGGGAAGTGAATGCATCGTTAGTGTCAGACCGTTCCAATCGCTCCTATTGGCCAATCCTCCACTGCGCCTACTTGTGACGACAGTGACGTTCGCAGGAGTCTTCCGGGTGTGTGAATGTAAACAGAGAAACTGCAGACAGAGTAGATGGGCTCTGTTCGCTGGGCTTTTCGCTGTGGTTCGTGGAAACCGAGCAGGTCCGACTGGCTGTTTGCTGCTCGGTGTGTGCAGCCGGAGGAGAAAGACAGAATCGGAGAGTTTTTGTTTGCAAAAGATGCCAAATCAGCCATGGTAAGTCTGACTCTGCACTGCCTCTAACTCCTTGCTGTGTAACCACGTCTATGTGTCTGATCCATGCTCCTCTGTTATTATGACTCTCTCAGGCTGGCAGGCTGCTGCTGAGGAGGTTTGTGTGTGAGAAGATGCAGATTCCCTGGTCAGAGATCCGACTGGGAAGATCTCCAAGAGGGAAGCCTTACCTGGCTGCACCACTGAAGGTTTAATAGCATGCAATCAGTCTCACTAAAGTGTGATATCATAACAGTTTTTATTTTATTTTATTCGATTTTTAGTTGTTTACACATATGCAAAAGATACAAATTGATATTTAAACACAGAAACGACCAAATGTGATGGGGAGGTGAAAAAAAACAACCTCAAAGGGGCTTGAACAGAGCACTATTTGGTGCATACCTTACTCAATTAGGGGAGAAAAATTAAGAGTATGACAAAAGAGAATATAAAAAGATTGTGCACAGTACACATCCATATACAAGTACACAAAGTAATTCAAATTCAGTCAAAAGGAGAGAAACAAACCTTCTGTGGATCCTTTAAATGATGCAGGTGTTAAGTTTAAGATATGAGTCCATATGATTGAAGCTCCATGAGTTTTTTCAACAGACAGGAAGGCCACATTTACGTTTAGATAAAGTCTCTTTGTTTTCCTGATAATGCACTGACTACATCATGACAGAAAGCTGCACATTTCTTATCGTTCTTGTCGAAATACATTGATTCCAGGTGTGAATTTATTTGAATCTGTCTAGCTCCTTAGAGAAGTGTTGTGGCTGTAATAGAGTGAGATGGATGTTAAATAAGTGGGGACTCAAATCACAGTTTACTGTACTTAACTAGAGCTTCAATTAACCATTATTTTCATTAGTAATTAATCTTAAGCCCCAGATGATGCCTTCAAATGGCTTGTTTTGTCCCAATCAGTTGTCCATAACTCAAAGATATTCAGTTTACTGTCATAAAGGACTAAAGTAACCAAAAAGTTATTCACATTTAAGGAGCTGATATCAGACAATTTTTCTTTAAAAAAATACCCAAAACACTCAATTAATTATGAAAACTGTTGGTGATTAACATAATATATTGCAACTATTGATGGGTGATATAAAACCGAATATCGAATTTTTTCACCAGATACCATAATGTTGATATTGTGACAATATTGTAGGGCCATTACAACCTTTTTACACAATGACATTTTTTGATAAATAATCATCAGTAATGTGAATATAGTGACTAAGTGGGTACAAGCAAATAATACAACAGCCAGAACAGTCTGGCAAGTTCAGAAAATTACATCACTTTACTGTAATGCAGCCTCTACAAACCACAATTTTGATATACTGTTGATATATTGCCCACCCCTATTGGCAACTAATCTATTAATCATTGCAGCATTATACTCAATGTATAAATATAATTACTGTATATGTACTGTAAGTTTAATAATGATCATTTAATGAGCATCAAAGTGGCACAGTATTGTAATATGACTTGGCTTTGTGTATCTGCAGTTTTGCGTACATCCTCACCTCCTTCCAGGGTGTGCAGAGGCAGTCAGGTAGAAGTATCAAAGCTTTAATGAATATAAAACAACATCCCCCATGCTTCCTGTGTTTCTGCCTCCAGGTGTGTTCAAATTCAGGCCCTGAGCCCCGGGACTGGAGTTTCAACCTCTCCCACCAGGGGGACTATGCTGTGCTCGCTGCAGAGCAGGGGATGCAGGTCGGCGTGGATATCATGAAGACCACCATGCCAGGTAAATGCTGATATTAACAGTTAAAGCGGCAACAATATAATCATAATAACCAGTATTTGTGCTTACATTAAGATCTGCATATATTTTACTGACAATCAAGTGATAAAAGTATCACAACTTTTTCTTTTTTATTGAATAAATGTACTAATAATTGCCGGTCTATATAGAAGTATGTTGTTTCTCCCTTAGTTTTGATTTTCCTGAATTGGGGAATATTGTATGTGGGTCAATGACGTATAAGGATTTGGAACAACTCAGTTGTAGAATAATAAAAAACAAGCATATCTAATGCAGTAGTTCAAACATTCAGAATGTTGTGTACCTGAAAGTTCATATTATAAATTTGAAATTAAGTGATTTTAGTGGGTTTTTTCAAGAATAATTGGCACTGGTCATGTGGTGCGACCACGATTCATCTTGAAATAAATTAATATACTTAACATGCTTCACATCTTTTTTTACAAGTTTTCAGTAATATAAAGTGTTTGGAAACAAAGTATTTGCATTTTTTAAACATTTTTTGTAAATGATGATCTTTTATTTATATAAGATATTTCAAGATGAATCATGGTCGCACCACATGACTTTTTTTTCAGGCCAGTGCCAATTAATCTTGAAAAACCCCCACTAAAATCACTTTCAAATTGTAATATGAATTTTCAGGTACACAACATTCTGAATGTTTGAACGACTGCATTAGATATGCTTGTTTTTATTATTTAAAATTGAGTTGTTGAAAATCCTTATACGTCATTGACCCATGTACAGTTGGAAAGTAAAATGAACAGGCTCACAACGATATGGCAGAACAGAATGAAGCGAATTAAATGAAAATCAGTTTGTTTGTCTTCCTTCAAATTACTTACCATCACAAATTTTGTGTGCAAAATAACAAACAAACCTCCTCATCTCCAGAGACTGAGAGTCGCTTACAGCAATAATGTTTGGAGGGGAAAAAAGGAAGAGGAAAGAAGGGCAAATGGTGGCAAAATGAGATTGGCTATGAGAGCAAGGTCAGGCATGGGAAGAAAATGAAGAGAAGTAATAAGAAGCAAATTCAGTTAAGAAAACACTGCCATAATCTCTGTCACTGTTTCTCCCAAACTGTTGGCTGTTCATTCATTTCAGCTTATGTTGATGTTAGATGTCCAAACTTCAAACATGCACTACAGCCAAATCCAAACATGTTTGAATAGATCCTGATGGTGCTGCCTAGATCAGGATGCAAAGTAGCAAAAATCAGCTCTTATGTGCTTTTGATACTGTTGGTCATTTACCATCAGTATCATCATCATCATCAATGTGTGGGTGTTCATTTTTGTTATTTTCACTCACCACTTATTCTTTGACGCACCTGCCTGAATAAAGTGAATCTTAATCTCTTATATAACTTAATGGACACATCAGGTGTCCATTAATGATCATTTGTGATAATTATCATTAACAGACAAATCTTCCCCAGTAGGCAGATAAATTACTGCATGTGTATTCCCCCAGTCTGACCACAAGGAGTCGCTGTTGTCTTGTTTATGTAAAAGGTCTATGTGTGTGTGTGTGTGTGTGTGTGTGTGTGTGTGTGTGTGTGTGTGTGTGTGTGTGTGTGTGTGTGTGTGTGTGTGTGTGTGTGTGTGTGTGTGTGTGTGTGTGTGTCTATGTATGACCATCAAATCTGTGGAAGAAACAGTCCAAACTAATCTAAAAAAAGGAGTGTGTTTGCAGTCACCTTTGTCATATCTGAAACCATCAACTATCTCCCTTCCACTTCATTTTGTTTCTCCTTCCTTTTGTTTTTGTCTCCTCCCTTTCATCTGTCTCCCTATTTTTTTTTCCTATGTCTTTTCTTTTCTTTTTTCCCTCACACTTTTCCCATATGCTTTCATGCATCCCTCTTTTCTTTTCCTGCAGGTACCAGCTCTGTGCACGAGTTTTTCCGCATCATGACTCGTCAGTTTACAGCGTACGAGTGGAGCGTCATCCAATCAGCCGGCTCGGAGCACCTGCAGCTCGCCGCGTTCTACCGCCACTGGGTAACCATGGCAACCACACTACCCTGTCATCACATTGCATCGCTGCTAGGCCCTGCGGGCGGTGTTTTGTGTGTGTGTGTGTGTGTGTGTGTGTGTGTGAGAGGGAAACATAGGGAGAAAATAACATTGCCAACGTCGCCACTCACACACATAGAACATTTTGCGAATAGTCTTTTCTTCAAATTACGTCTTCCTCTATCTCTCTCTGTTTTCTCCTTCTTTTTCATGTTTTTTCATTTTTTACACACACACACACACACACACACACACACACACACACACACACACACACACAGATGGACAGGCACAGCAATGGTGGTGCTAAGTAAAGATGTTGTGAGATTGAGAGGGTGGCACAGAGACGTCAGTCTCTGATAGCATCACCACACTGTTGACTAATGTCAGAGCCCGATGGTTTCCATAGCGATTAGCCTTGTTATACTGTTGTGGTTCATTGGCTGTCGAGCAGGGTTGGTTTTGACCAGACGCATAAACACAAACAGTCACTCTTGTATAGTCACTGTTATACATGTGTGCATAGATTCCCATCTGTTGTGGATTTAAGTTACTTTGTGCTACTGAGCCAACACACACACACACACAAACACACATATTTTCTTCACTGACTTTACTGGGTGTGCTCCCTTTTCATCAAGGCTCTGAAGGAGAGCTTCATCAAAGCCATCGGCACAGGGCTGGGCTTCAACTTGCAGAGGGTGGAGTTTCACCTGCCCTCTGAACCACTGACACAGGGCCGAGCAATGCGCCAGACCAAGATGCATCTAGATGAAGAGGAAGAAGTGGACTGGATATTTGAGGTGAGTCAGTTTGAAAACAGGTGTGAAGAATGAGACGGTCAAAGAAACACGATTTTTTAAATGTTCTGTACAAATAAATTGCAAATTGACAAATTGAAAAGCAGACAGGTAAGTTTCAACACTGATTGTGTTACCAGATTTCAAAAAGGTGTAGACAGCACACATAGCAGTAGTATAGCTTGTCTACAACTCTCATGCTACCTCATTTCATCATGATACCCAGCGTTTCTGTCACATAAGCCTGAGCAGAACAGGACTGGAAGCGGTTTGCTGTGTTTTCTGTTGCTGGTCAGATGCCAGATCTTACAGTCTGTAACTTCTGCTAATTCCATAGCCTGTTTGAGATGGTTTGGGCTTTGCCAAATGCACAAATCAAAGGAATAGTTCAACATTTTTGGGAAATGGATGAGGGATGAGAAGACTGATACCACTCTCATGCCACATATGAGATGCAGCAGGTTCGCTTCGCTTAGCTTAAACACTGGAAATAGCGGTAAATAGCTAGCCTGGCTCTGCCCAAAGATAGAAAATCAACATACTAGCACCTCTAAAGCTCACCAATTAACACGTTAACCATGTTTATTTAATCTCCACTGGTTACCTGGTAAATGCACAGTGACAACAAGATCCAAGATGTTGCTAGAGGGTAAGAAATAGTCGCCCCCCCCCCCCCCCCCCTCGTAAAACCACAACTTCTACTGTCCTAACCCTTACCCTAACCCTTATCAAGAAAATGAATTAGTGTGTTTCCCAAAATGTCAAACTATTCCTTCAAGAAGAAAAAGAAAGAAGGTTTAGTTAGTTGTAGAATATGGAGAAAAAAACACATGTATTCATAGTTATAGTTGCAAAGTGAATCACAGGTGGTCTTACAGAGATTGCTATAGTGGGGGCTCTCAAGTGGCCCTCCAGCCCTCCTAACACCAAGACAAGAGATCAGAGGAGTCCACCTCTCTATCAGAGCAAAAGAATCATCTGTTACAATCACTCCTCCCCTCTCCATTTCACAATTCATTCTCTTCCTCTGCTTGTATCCGCTCTTCTCGTGTCTCCTCTCCACTTTTCTCTTTGATGTTTTCTCTCCAGTATCCCCCTCTCTTTCCTCTCCTCTCACACACTTCACTTCATTGTATGCTCCTCTCTCCTCTCCTCACTCTCTACCCCCCCTCCTCCTCCCCTCTTCCTTCTCCTCTGGCCATTTTCCTCCATGCCCAGTGGCAGAGGAATTAACAAGTGACTGCTAAAAGGTTAACAGTAGTCTAAAAAGCCTGATGTTTTCCCTCATCCTCTCCTCTCCTCTCTTGTTCTATCCCTCTAGGGTTAGTGTAGGCCTAATGCTGTTTTAGTGTCTGTGTTTGTACACCAGGGAATAACAGCTCACTTATATCGATCGCAGGTGGATGGTAATGCATGTGTCCTCTTTTTAGTTATAGATTGTAGAGCAAAGTGAAGTAATACCAACATACATTATGTGGGATTTGTTTAGATGTAAAGGTTAAAAAGAGGCTGGTTGTAAAGCAGATGAATAATGCACAGAAGGATGCAGAGAAAATAATTGTAATGGTTTTGTTATAAACGTACTGTTGGTTTTTGTTGTATGGTGTATTTATATGATATTTTGGTCGTATTTGAACAAGCATCTCAACAGGTCCATATTTACTGTAGATGTCGGTAATTCAATCAGAGGATTATTTATAAATTAAGGACCTCAAGATTAAGATAAGGACCAAGATTGGTCGAGATATATATATATATATAGAATATAATAATAAATAATGACATCATATTGAGCAAAAGATCATGTTTTTATACATTTGTACTTTTTTTGTATTAAAGACATTCTGTTCTGTAAAGGTGTGCTTAAGGTGAAAATAAAAACTGAACATTTTAGATGCTCAATACAGTAAAGACTAAGTACACAAAGATGTCAGAATGTAACAACAGTATTGACACGTCAGTGAAGCTAGTCATCCCTTCATCCCTTCATCATTATTGTGATCAGTGAATGATTGCAGTGACCTGAAAGGGTCAAATTAAGTCGAACTGAATCGATTTTTCAGATTTATCTTCTATAAAAAGAGACACACTTGGAGTGTGAACAGAAAGATGAGATGAGCAGCAGTGTTGTTGACCCCGTGACTGTGTCAAAGAGCAGGTGTGAGACCTGTTACATGCTGACTTTACCTGCTGAACTCCAGCGATGTCACCTTTGCAGCCTGGAGACACAAACACTCAACGGATGTAATGAATTGCACACACATGCATTCAAAACAGACTGTAACCAAGCCAGTACTCTTTTCTATTTTTATCAGGAATTGACAGAATGATCAATGTTAATGACATTTTATGTGGATATTTTTCTTCCTTTATTTTTCCTTTCTCCTCTTTTCCAATCCAGTCTGAGCTTTTTTACTCAGCTCCCTACTCTCTGTTCCTCTAACTCATCACAACACACACACACACACACACACACACACACACACACACACACACACACACACACACACACACACACACACACACACACATACACATACACATACACATACACATACACATACACACACACATACACACACCCCACCACCTGTTACTCCCACATACACACACTCAGCTTTTGGCCTTTTAGTCCAAGTGTACGAAGTGTTACGAAGCCAATTGCAACACACCATTGGTATTTGGAGTAGAGGGTATGGAGTAGACACTGATCCAAACCCAAAGCCTTTGAATGGATACGTACAACTTGTGTGTATCTTCTATCATTTGAAACCAATAATATCAATAACATGTTTTTTTGTTTAGTAAGGAGGCCAACTGTGATAAAAATCACCATAGATTTACATAAAGGAAATATGGGATGTGTATTAATCACATATGCTGTAGGTCAGATGTTTTCGTCAACCTGTGCATTGACATTTTTCAGTGAATACATTTATGTTTGATGTTTCCTTGCTAGAGAAGCAATGTGTGACCGTTAAATGCAGTGGTTGTTTGACTCCACTTTCACTTTGTGCTCCTTGGAAAATCATGCACACAGATCACAAGCATATATTCAAGAGATGATGCAGAAGTGGAGGTATGCAGGGTGAATGTATGAATAAAGACCTGATAAGGGTGCAAATATGCATTATTTATCAAATCGAGAGTATTTGCTCTGAATTTGAATCAGTTTAAAAGAGGGTTGTTTTTATTTAGTATGATATACAGGCTATCAATTTGCATGTGTGCTGATGTGTGTGTGTGTGTGTGTGTGTGTGTGTGTGTGTGTGTGTGTGTGTGTGTATGTGTTTCTGCAGGAGAGCTTGCTGGACACTGACCATCATGTTGCTGTGGCACTTGGAGCGGCAAACAAAGCAGGCTCTGCAGTAAGAACACATCTTCAACATTTGACAGTTGCTTTCATTGATACATTAGGAGCAGTTTGGGAACTTTGTTTAGTTTTTTTGCTGCTGCCTTCTTTTTTCACAGCGTCCCCCCCCCCCCCCCCCCCCAAAAAAAAAAAAAAAAGTATATGCATGGTAACTTTGAAAAAAACACACCAGTCTTGTAACAGTTTTGCATCTTGTCACTTTGGAGTTTTTTTAATTTTACAACGGCTTAACCAGCTGCATCTGAGCCACTGATACAAACTTTAATTGAAAGTCTATTTAAAGAAATGTGTTTTTCTTTTTGTGCCTTCAGTCGGATGTTTGAGTTTCACTGATTTGAGCAGAGTTTGACACTGAAAGGCCATTTTCACATTCATCTGCTGAAAGAGGAAGTTTGTTCATGCACACCTTAAATCTGAGTTTAAGGAGGGCAGACCTACGAGAACGATTTGTGATATCACAACTAGTTTGGAAGCTAATCCTGGTCTAATAGGCAGCTTTCCCAAGAGTGATGTGGACAATTGAAGCCTCCAGTGCACATACACTGAAACTGGATTTACAGTGAAGAAGGAGGCTTTTTGCAATCGTTTTGAAATGAGAAATATTTGCATGTTCATAGATGTCTTAAAATATATCTGTCAGTAATTAAACATGAAAATAATCTTTAGTTGCAGCACTGTTTGATATTGCACTCTTCCCATGAATAAGAAGACTCTCCTCTTCCCTCTCTTTGTGTCTCTCAGCCTCTTCCTTCATCGCTCCCTCCTCCCACCACTTTCACACTGCTGTCGTTCAGCGACCTCATTGCCTCAGCCTCGCCTTTGACAGAGGAAGACTCCGCCTACTGGGACAGCTTCAAGATGAAGACCGAGGCACCACAGAGACAGAGAGATACACACACATCCACGACTGTCTCACACTGACACATACCTACAAACACGTACTTTTCTGAAGCTGCTTTCTCATTCAACACAAGTCCAGTCAAGTTTATTTATTAAATCCAAAATCACAGGTTTGTCTCAGTGGACCTATGCACCTACACAGCATATGTCCACTTAACTCTACACACCTGATACAGACACCAAAATACTGTTCAGCCCATCCAAAAAACATGACTCAGCGGACTGATGTGCTGTGAAGTACCTGACTTCCTGTGATAAATTTTATGATACTGTCTTTTAAAAATAAGAAATAGATAATGTCATTTCAGGATACATTTAGTCAGTGTGTTCTCATTATTGATCCTTGTACTGTATGTTCTTACAATCCTCAGACAATGTGATAGAAATAAATCTGTAAGGAAGTGTGAATATAATGTATAATATTGAAGATAAGTAATACATAATCTACAAACAAAAAGATGATGATTTAAGGATAAAATAAAGTTTGCAATGTGCAGGGCGTGATGTTGTAGTGTTGGCAATAATTTCAAGCAAAAATTAGTTTTACATGTTTGAAGAGTTTTTGATGTAAAGCACGACCCTAGAAAACCTTTCAATTCAGTGAACTTCAGTTTAATTAAAATTCAAGGTGTGTTGATGGATTTATGCATTTCAAGTACAGTACATTGCCCATATATGCACGTACATACATGTCCACTGTCCACATCGTTCTCATCTTATCTTGCACTCATATTCTCCTTCCTTTGTTCCTCCGCATTATCTCTGCCATTCTGTATTTCTTTTTGTCTCTCCCTCTCCATCTCTTATTGTGTCTCTTCTTCTGGTACAGTATCTGTTTTACATTTGGCTGACCATCACAATCTCTCTTTTCACAGTTAATTTATTTTCCATCCTCCCCTTCCTCCTTTCTTGAGGACAGCTCATAGATGATAGTGTCAGTCTGTATGTTCAACCTTTTTCTTTTCAGCATCACATTACTTTAATCGCAACCTGTAATCATAAACCCTCTCGTCTTTACACACAGGAGGAAATAACCGACTATCATAAGTTAGATGTTAAATAATACAGTATGTATGTGCTGTTGATGCAATGTTAGTCACGTTACACTTCATGCTCCACCTTCTCTTCTAACCTCTGAGGGGAGCAGATACACAAACACATGAAGTGGCTGCTACAGAGCTTGTTACTGAAACAAAGTGACACTAAGATCAAAGCTGATGTGAGGTTGAAATCAAATTTGAATTCAAATCTATTAAAATGAATGCAAATACTAAAACAGCTGGACCCTTCAACACTGACAGCACAAAAAGAAATGATTGGTCATTATATGTGTGAAAGGCAAACATACAATTGTCTGACCTGCTGTGTCCTCACACACAGGAACCTGACCCTTGACTTCATGTTGGTTGCTTTCTTTTTGTTTGTTTGTTTGTCATTATCATTGCTTAATTTGCTATGCTCTCTCCTTTTTCTGCCTCCACCACCCCTTCTTATTTTTCTTACCATTGATTCTATTTTTGTAACCTTCCCCTTTCATGAGAGTAGAGGTGAATTGTAGGTATTGATGAATAGCAACCTATCGTCCAGATGGCTTTGTGTTTGTACGTGAAACACATACACACGGATGTAGACAGTCTGAAAAAAAGCGTGAGCATGTGCATGCACTTGTGTACACTGTGGTGAAAGAAATAGAGCTTGAAAGCACACACATGCAGCCACTGCCTCCAGCTGGAGTGAATTAGTTTGCCTCCTTGCCGTCTTAAATCTTGCATCCTCTCCAGCAGTGAGGGAGGAGAGAGGAGGCAGAGGGGTCAGACTGGAGTCACACAGGCTTTCCTCAGAGACAGACCATTTTTAGTAGCCTCAGGTTTACTGGCATGTTGGAGACAAGACCACAGGAATAGATTTTGTTTTCCAAGTGTGGGATGGAGACAAGAGTGCTTTGGGCATCAGTCTGAGAGTTTACCTCGAGGTGAGAGATGAGACCCAGCTCAGCCTGCTGTTGAGGACAAGAGCAAAGTTTGGAAGAGGAGGAGGAGGAAGACAGGAGTACATTTTGTGGTTCATTTTGTGCCAGATTTGAACTTTCACTGGCACATTATTTTTTATTAAAGTACCGTAGATTCATTTTTATTAACTTCAAAGTTTTACACACATGTTTTAAACTCCTTATTTTCTATCCTTATTTCAAAGATGGAACCTTGATGGTTACAGTCCTGACAAACACTCTTGACAACCCTTGACATCTTGTATTTAGATGAATCTCTTAATGTGTGTGTGTGTGTTATACTGACATGAATGGATTTCCAAGAAATGTCCAAGCACATAAATAAATACAACATTTTTTATAAACCTCTTTTCATAGAAGTCAAATGCTATACCAGTAATTGAGATAAGCACAGGATGGTAAATATGGTTTAGGAAACTAATGCACACCAATAAACAAGTGAAATACCTAAAATGAACACAAGGTGACTTAAAATATAAATAAAATCCGATAATAATAGCAAAGGATTTAATAAAACTTACTTTGCAATAATTAATTAGATAAGGTAACAATTAAAGATAAGTTAATGATAAGAGAACAGTTTAAATAAAAGGAAATATGAGAAATGTTATCATTATCATTATCAATCATCAAACACCTGCAGAGCAAACCTGGAAAATACCTGTAAAATCTTAACACACTAACACACTACATGGTTACCACATAATATCTTGCACTATAAGAGGCAAGACACTCTGCAACCTCACTGCTAGATGCCACTAAATCCTACACACTGGTCCTTTAACTGAATATGTTAGCATGCTTATGTTGGCATTTATCTCAAAGTGCAGCCTCTCAGAGCTGCAGCAAGTGTGGCTGTAGACTCTTTTGTTTTTAGTCAAGACTGATTTGAGGAGAACAATTAGTTTATTAAGCATGCTTATCTCTGACACCAGCAGAGAAATATAATGTCAGCGGTTGATTTTTCAAACATTTTCAACAATCATTGAAGAGAATAAGGTGGTTAAATATGCTGCTTTGGGTCTTAAGGTTTAAAAAACAAATTATTCCTCAACCACTGCAGGGAATTTTAAGCTGAAGGCTGAAGTGATTTACTGTAGTGTCAAAGACTAGACTTTGTTATGTCTGTCTGGCCCGGCTAGAAAGCATATTCAAAGGTTTGGTGTGGTTTCTTTTTCTTCATGGATACTTGATTTTTTTGTGGTGCTTCTAAAGGAGTGTGATGCTACTTTGATGTAACTGGCAGTTTGGAGTCAGCAAAGAGGAGGTTGACATCGCCCTGAGTGAAGCTTTCCTTTTCCAGTCTGAGCTTTGAGGTTCATGTGTGCTCACTCAGCCATGAAACAGTCGATGTTGCTGCAACAGAAGAAAATACATGATTATATGTGCCACTTCTACTTACAAAGCTGGATCACTGAGGGTGTTTACACTTCAGCTTGACTTTGGAGTTTTTTCAGTGATCCTTATTGTTTCACTTTCACCACTTAGCATCCCCATTTTAACTCACTCAAGACAGAGGTCTCCATTACAAAATGCTGTGAAAGAACCCTTAAGAGAGCACAGTGATTATTTAGGCTATAGGAAGAAGTTGAGTCTAACAAATTATTTAGATGAAGTAAGATAGATAATGAGAGTTTGGTTATGGTGAATGTCAAGAATCAGCATTTGGACAAAGAAAATAAACAGTGTCATAATTTAAAACACACCCATCTGTACTGAAGCACCAGTCATGGCCACTTGTCATGCATCTCTGGTTCATTATTCAGGGCAAATGTTCATCCATGAGAGTCTAGTGAGAGCAGGAGAAAATGTAGAAATGTGAAAACGTTCATTGAAAAACATCCACTGCTTGAAGTGTTTTTCATGTTGCATGCATGTACTGTATTTGCGCATGTGTGTCATCACTCAGTCATCACTTTGTTTATTTTTCCCCTGCTCTGTGCAGCCCAACGTGTGATTAGAAAGTCACGCCACATTTGACACAATCAAAGAGCACACACACACACGCACACACGCACACACACACACGCACACATACACGTACACACAGGACAGATATATAATACCTACACAACCCAATCAGAAACATTAGCACATGTTTACACTTGCTTGTTCTGATTACAGATGCATCCATTGTGACTGTCTGCTGCATGCTTAAGTAATTTGGTATGTGTGTGTGAGTAACGGGCAAATGTGTGTAAATTTTAAGCAGAGTTAGCGTTTATGGATAAATTTGCATTTTTTCCTCCCCTTTGTTTATACTTTAAAACATAAAAATGCAACTTTTGTAGGTGTTTTACCATTATGCTATTATATAAACCTCAGTAGGTATTTACACCAGAAATTTGTGTGTGAGTTATACTATTTTAATTGGTGTGTATTTTTATTTAACCCTAATGTCTTCACTTGACTTAGTTAATGTGATGTAGGTGCAGCATGGATTACACTGATTATTTTAACTACTAAGGATATTAGAGCCGATATTATGTAATTACATTACATGTTACTGAATGGTGAAGATGACTAGAATCCTAAAACATTTGATTATAGTTTAGTAAAATTATAGTTTTAGTATAATTTAATGTATTTTTTGTGCAGAAAATGTCAATCACAATCACAGATGAGCTTTTGTGGCCTTCAGAGGACATCAATTCAAAACTTATATTGTAATATTAAAGGATAAGTTATTATAGTTGCAACAGCTCTTTTTCACATGTCCTGATTTGTGCAAGGAAGATGGACTCAAGGTGTTTTTCTTTCTGTTTTTCAGCGTCTTTCTGCATGTTGTCATTTTATGAACTGATTCTGGGTGGGAGGGCTACTTTGTATTTTCATTTAGCCAAGGAATTTTGCATGGTAATTTCATTGCAGTTGGTATAATATAGAGTGTTCACATTATTATCCTGTATGCTGTGTTTACTAGTTGTACTCGTCTTTTATTAACAGAATTAGTATACATTTTATTTTGTAAAACACTGCAAATGTAGGAAGATTAATTAAGATTAATTGTTATCGTCTTTAGCCATTAACCCTCAGCTGCCTTCTCATGACTGTTATGGCTGCCTCTAAAATCACACCTAATTCATGCAACCAGCTTTAGGAAAACAGTAAAGCAGGGAGGCCTGAAAACCCAGCATGTACATCACACCGGCGGCTATAAGCAACAGCAGACAGCCACTGAAATAGGCCATGCATTTGCTGAATCATGCTAAGTCTAGTTTAAAGGTTTTTTCATTCTGATTCAGGATCTCGCTCCACATAGCAGACAGCTGCAGAAATTAATAATTTGAATATTTGAAATGCTTACCTTAATCCTAAACCAATGACATGACTGTCATGTGATCCTTTGAGCATTGAGAAAGTAATAGATGAGTTTACCCTTCTTTGTATCCCATGGGGGGGACATTTGGTTTCCATAAGCACATGCATACACACACACACACACACACACACACACACACACACACACACACACACACAGACACACACACACACACACACACACCAATTTCCAAGATATGACATTTGCCCACCCATCTCTTACACATGCAGAACAAGTGGCCTTAAGACACACATATGCACAACTTAATCACAACCACTGTTGCTGTCCTATTTTCCATATGTAACTGGGGCACCTACACCCAGCCAGCTGTATTAATGCAGACCAGTGTGTGTGTGTGTGTGTGTGTGTGTGTGTGTGTGTGTGTGTGTGTGTGTGTGTGTGTGTGTGTGTGTGTGTGTGTGTGTGTGTGTGTGTGTGTGTATTCCCAGCCATCTGCACAAATGCTGCAGGCAGAACGCTAGCATCAGTCACAAGGGCATGGTAGATTGGGGGGGAGGAGAGAAACAGGGAAGGGAAGAGAAATGAGAGAAAAAAGAGAGAAGCAGTAGGAGAGTGAATGGATGGTAAATGAGATAAAAGAGCAATATTGTAAAGAAGAAGATAAAGGTATCGTAGAGGAGAGGTAAGAGTGAAAAAAGTAATTTGAGGAGTGAAATATATAAAATAATAAAACATGATCAGGCTCATGTGGAGGACAGAGATTAAGGATTAAAAGAAAGCCAGAAAGAGTGACAGTCAGTCAATATGAGTATCTTTGTCAGCGATTAAAGTCAATCTGTAAGCAAGCCTGATTAAATCTGCAATCTTAGAGGGGAGATGGATTCTCAAACCGTGTTCAGGCTGCCAAAGCCATTCTGTTGTCCGCAAGAAGGAAAAGTATCTCTGAAATCATTTCATTTCATCAGAACCTTATTTTCAGACCTTGGTGAAGACTCACAAGCTGGTGATGTGGAGCTCCTCTTCATGCAGGACTGAGGTTTGTGTTGGATGTAAGAGTGAAAAGGGTCAGTGAAAAAGGGTAATTGAAACCGAAGCCAACAAGAATGAAAAGAAATGCACTGAGAAACACTGAGGTCACCTTCTCCCTCGACCTCTCACCAATAACAGTTCATCAAAGTGATTGATAGCTGCAAATTTAAACGATTCATTAACACAAACACAAACTTATTAGTCCATGAAACTCATCGGTGATTGTAAGAGCTAAAACAAATGGTTCATGGGTGCACAAAATCAATTCACCTAGGCATTGACACATACACACACACACACACACACACACACACACACACACACACACAGACAGGATTAATATCAGAGCTACGTCAGAACTGCCACAGTGGATTAAACCGCAGTTTTGGTCCACTGCCTTGCACCTGTCCCCAATAGTATGGGTGACAAAAAAGGTTATAATAATCTTTTTTTTAGTTGTTGTTAACACTGTCAGAAGAAATTATTCACCTTGAAGGACATTTTTGAGGCTGTAGTTGTTTTCAGCCAACCCATCAGGATCCTTTCTTTTGCAAACAAGCAGCAAGTCCAGCATTCACTGACATTTAATCTCATTTAACTGTAATCACAAAACATATCTGGGTCTCTTCGGCTTGCCAGTTGTTCATATTTTGTCTCGCTGCAGTTTCATACAGTACAGGCAGCATGCAGTCACCTTTGTGTGAGCATTTTTTATTAGGGAAGTCAATGAGAGCCGTTGGGGCTCGACCATATGGACCTGTGAATCAAAACAATGAACTGAGAGCGGATGAAACCTGACACTGCACAGCTGCCGAGTCAGGTGTTATTTCTCTGCAGGTTCAGCACTGCTAGACACTGTTTCATAATAGTTTGATTCAACTTAAAAGGCAAAAATATTGCATAGTGGAGCCTTTCCTCTTATAGTCAATAATAGTTCTATTATAGTTCTATTATAATAATAGGGTCTGTCTTTGACTAAAGTGTTTCTTTGATTAACTGAGATTTTATTTATGTGCCACAATGCATCATTTTGTTTTATTTTATACTGATGTTCACCAGAATTTGCCTAATTTCTTTGTTAAGGTTGATGCATAAATGTTTACTGCTTGAGAATTAATCGAAAACTATTATTTCACTTTGAATGATTCAGCAGTGAGAGGAACAGCTGAGTTTTATCATGTATAAAGTCTGTAATGGCAATGCACACATATACGTACACACACAAACAGAGCATACCAATCCATCCAAACTCAAGTACATGCACTGTAAGCATAACACATGCTTATCCATAACAATATTAATAAGAAAGCCCACAGCTGCATACAGACATACACACACACACACACACACACACACACACACACACACACACACACACACACACACACACACACACACACACACACACACACACACACACACAGTGATTTGTTTTGACAGTATAAGTGTCCTGCAGGAGAAAACCATCATGTGTCAACCCCAAAATAAACTCTCACTCTAGGGTAGATGACAAAGGGTATGGAAATCATACACACACTCACAAGTATATATGCATCCACACCAACTCCCACTGGTACACACACACACACACACACACACACACACACACGCACACACACACACAGACATCAACATCAACAGAGAGGGTGAAGAGGTATGTGTATACATGTACAGTATACAGTATGCACTCTCCGAGGAGATTACATGTAATACATAACCCAGATCAGGCCTTCAACTTTACAGCTTTATTTTGTGTGTGTTTCATAAAGAACATTAGCGCAGATTATAAACTGTACCAACAACCCAAAAGCAGTGACTGTAGCCAACACCAGACACTTGCATCATACAGTAAGGCCCCATTACAATTAGACAAACACCAGCTGCTGTGTTATATGGGTGAGTGTTTGTTGTCATAAAAATGGTCAAATCAGATCCAAGCATCATAAATGTGCTGAATTTGGCCATAACTCATGCAAGCTCAACAGCTATTTCTGGTTTTGAAAAAATGTCACATACAATTTCACAAACACACATTTCCCAGCTTTTCTTCCTAGTTTTATAATGTGCTACTGATCTCAAAAATAGTAGACAGTGAGATACATCAGACTTGAATCAGCAAAATCAAGGAGTATAAAAAACAAGTTAGGTCAGAATTCTCTCGCACATTCAGGTTCATACTCAGTTTCAGTCCTATATGTTTGTAGAAGTTTATCTTAAACTGTCATTTAAGTACAGTTGCTCCAACTACAGTACAGCAAACCAGGAAGGACTACAAATTTAACAGGATCTACACAATATATTACTAAAGCGTGTGTGTGTGTTGTGGTTGAAAAAGTCCTTGACTTCCAGGAGGTCAGACGCACCTGCAGCCCAACGCACATAGGAGCTTCTGACAGTGACAAATACTACACATCAGGGGCTTTGGAGCCTTTAATCCATTAAAGATGAATACATAAAAATACAACAGATTTTGTTGCTTAGCAGCTACCACCATGCTGCCATTGAGCAAAGCCTCTTCCATTCATTTTCTCTGTCAGGCTGTTTAGTCCCCATTTGGGAGTCGTAGTGAGGAGCTCTTGCAGAAAATGCTCAGTAAATTCTATGGGATGGAAAAATATTTCACAAATGAAAACACATCAGACCACACACAAAGAAATTCCAGTGTCCAAATATTTTAAGGAAAAAGGATGATCTGTCATGTTTCTATGTTAAATCAAGCCTCACGTTCTACATCGCACATGCATGAAATTCTTCACAGAACACAGCTCTAAAAATAGTAGTGACATTTTAACATATGGATTAACTTTATTTAAAATCCAATTACTATTTGAGAGGAAACACTCTGAGCTGATCACTACATGCCTTCCTGCCATCTTGGTGTCTGGTCAAAGGTCTTCAACAGTGGCCAAAGATATCTGTACCAGCAAACACTTGCACCAAAATACCTTCCTCTCCCATTTTCTAACCACTAATGGTTGAAAAAAAAAAAGATCAAAAAATGTTCTTCATGAGCAAGTGATTAAATGCACGTACACACATACACACACACACACACACACACACACACACACACACACACACACACACACACACACACACACACACACACACACACACACACACACACACACACACACACACCAAGTGAGAATAGTTGGATTGTTGTTGCAGCTGAAGGAAGAAGACAAATAGATAGAGTCCACAAGGGTCAAACAGGCCGGGGGAATGTTTACTGATAAACTGTACATAAACTCTGTGACTTGCGTGCTTGTAGGCGCACAAGCATGAAAGTCCATAACCATTAAATTACATATGTGTTTGTGTTTATCCATCTGTGAGTATGGCTGTGTGTTTACGCCTGTGTCTTGTGAACTTGAGAAGACCCAGAAGAGAGGAAGGGATGAAGAGGGTGAAACGAGGAAAATATGAGGAAGGAGGAACATTCCTATCCTCTGTTTTTAATCTGTGAGTTATTTTTCTTATGCGGTAAATACTGTTGTCATCAAACTATCTATGAACAAAATGAATACCCAGACTATCATGTACACTGATGTCTCAGTATGAAATAAATTAGGCTTGTTGGAAAAGGGTTTGAATTCTAAAGAGATGTGTAATTTTGGCTCGCTGGGAAAATATTTGTAAACTGTACATGGCTACTAAAGCTTGTATGATGCAGAAAAAGCAGCCAAGCTTCACACACATTTGAGTGAGACCATGTTCAAAAATGGTGCCTGTTCAATTTTATGAAAGCTGCTCAGGGGCACATGAAGCTAAAAAAAAAGTCTGCCATGTTTGTGTTTGCTTGTGAACGCTTCCATGTTTTTGCCCTTATAGAACGTGCACACTATTGCTTTTTTCCAACACATCTGAGACTTTCACTGACTAAGACATCTGACTTCCAGGTGACTCCTCGTTCACTTGAATGGGGATAAAATAATTGTATCATCATGCGCCTCATTTAGACTTTTCTTTTATTGAACCAAATGGATCACCTTTTTATTTACCATTTTATAGCTGCTCCATTTCCAGTAATTGTGAATGGTGAAACATTTGGACAAGTGTGCATTACATGACAAACCTGGAAGTTGTAATTGCAGAGTTTAGCCACAATGTCAAATTGGTCTCCACAGCCCAGCACTGTTCCTGGAGGTTTGGTCGGTGTAGGCAATGATCACTACAAAACATCAGGGTCTCTACTAATTTCTCGTTACATAAAAAAAGTATGCTAAAAGTATACTGATAGCATGAAAATGACAGTTATCTGAAGTATGCATGATTTGTAATTGACAGGTGAAAAAGCAGATATGGTCTTCATATATTAAATATGATTCAGTTAAATCTTTCCCCAGACTTAAAATATTTATTTCTTCATTAATCCACATTCATCATCTCCATGGAATTCATTACTGCCTCTGAGATTTGTTTTAAACGGATGAGTAATGCTCTCCCAGATCTTTTGTTGTTCATCAGCTGTCTGAGAATGTGTTTTATATTTCCAGATAACTAGTACAGCCATGACAGTGTGAGATTTTTACAGTCCAGTGTCGTTAAATTGGACAGCTACATTAGCTTTGTGTCCCCCCCACCTCACCACCCCCACACCCTTTTACCCTTTACTTAACATTCTTTGTACCTGCCTTTGTTGTTTTGCCCTGTACATTTTTCTACTACCCGCCTCAATCACTCGCATCACTCTCTTAAACTTCCCCTGAATTAATTTACGTTCATTCTGCATTTACTGTTCATCCCTCATAACCATCAACTGCTAAATTTCCCACTTCTGCTACTCACAGTCACTTCTTTTGTCCTCCTTTCCCTCCATTATAAGTCAGATTTTTCCCCAAATATTTGTGGTCAAGTGGTCGAAGATACAAGGTCTTGACCTTTGCTGCATGTCCTAACTCCCAGTATTTAAATAACAAAAAAGAGAAAGCACACACAGACAAATATAGACTGTGGAGAAATGAGAACACACACACACACACACACCCACACACACACACGCACACACACATTGAGTACGTGATCAGACCTGAGTTAAAGTGACTTCCAGTAAATTAACCTGACTGCTGTGTGCTTGTGAGTTATTGGAGCAAGGTGACCGTTTCGTTTACAGCTCTGACTTTACAGGAGTTCTTGCACGCATAGTCGTATTTTCATCACTTTGTAGGACATTAAATTGTCATAGATTCAACTCCTGGCCCTAAACATGGTCACAACTTGACTAACCCGAACCCTTAAAGTAACGCTAACCTTACTTTCACCTTAAAACAAGTCTTCAAGTTTAAAGATGTAATGTTTTATGTTATGGGGAATTCAACACCACAACATTAATTATATACACACACACACACACGCACACACATATCAGACGATGGGGACATTACATACTCCCTGTAGACTTATTCTAACCCTACCATTACTTATGTAACCATAACCATAACCATAGCCACTGACCCAAAAATCAGCTTTTTCCCAATTGAGAACAAGTCATCCCCAGTTAACTGATCATAAGTCTAAAGTTTGTCACCAAAGGTAGACAGACTACGAACATGCACACACAGCAGAACAGAAAGGCCACATACCATATTGTTATTGCCTTTTTCTTTCCCTGTCCCCAAATTATAACTAAAACCGACTCAGTGAACAATTGAGGACTGTTAAACATGTCCTCACTTTGACAGTATGAAAACCCCAAACGGTTCCCACAAATGTAAAAGTACAAGGACGAGCACACAGAGCAGATGGTGCGTCCCAGTTCTAATTAGCTGGATGTTTGCAGTAATAATGGATTTCTCTCATAATTTATGCGGAATGATTAGATTACAAAGTAATGTGATTGGTCTAAATGAGTATCTAATGAGAGCATGGTAATGAAGTTACAGGATGTTCCAGGAAGTGGGAGGGAACTCACAACGTATCCTTAAATCACACTTACCCTTCCTCTCTCTCTCTCTCACACACACACATGCACACACACAAACAGAGTTACATATTGTTTGTTTAATCAGCTGTTTATCTGTTTCCTGATAGTTCCTATGAACAGCCCAGACTGACTTCAAAGCCTGACAAACACACACACACACACACACACACACACACACACACACACACACACACACACACACACACACACACACACACACACACACACACACACGCATACACGCACACACACACACACACACACAGAGAGAGACAACTAGATACAATTAGTCTCTGAAGTGTTAATTGAGGACATTGTGTATTTTCTCTTTCAGCAGGATTGACCAACATTCATATTTTAAACATGATCTTCATATTAAGGGTAACTTGCAGGTTAGTGCCTTGCTCAAGGGAACACAGTTGTATATATTATCTTTTTTTTTTTGTTTCCTGTAAGTATAAAAAGCACTACACGCCTAGTGCATAGTCCACTAGTATGCAAGTGTTTTCACTTGTTTTGCCTAATTTATTGCATTATATTTGCACAGTGAAGTAATACAAACAGCAGAGGAGAGGGGGGATGCTGCTTGTCTGTCATATACACAGGACATTTACAGAGGTTATCATATTAAAGTGTCTGATAAGGATCTGTATAATTAACACATTTGAACTGCAATTGTTAGCCTAGTCAGATTAGCTCCAACAGTTTATGTTTATAACACTTTCCCTACTATTTACTGTTCCCACTGCTTTTGGTGACACAACGCAGGTAAATCATGAGCATACACACATGCAGATAAATTCACATATGGGAGCACAGTTTCAATAAATCAGCAAGTTAGCAATAAAAAGAGTCATCATGACCTCTTCCACCACACTTCAGTCCAATAATTGTGAATTATGTCAGTTGTTAATCACAGACAGCAATAAAGACATTCTTCTGTTGTTTTCATTCTTCTGTAGAGAAGCGAAGTAAGTCATGAACTCTCAGAAACACAGACTTGTGTGGTGTTGAGCTTTAAGGAAAACAAATGCAAATCTCTGACAAAACGTGTCTGATCTCAATCTGGTAGGACAGATTGTAATGTAATTTCCGGGCTCTCTAGAGCAGTGCAGTGCTTGCTGCCACATTGGTGATTATGGTGTGTTTCTAGTAATCCTATAGGTAAAAACACTTTCCTAGAGATATTATGCACTGATCCCCAAGATTAACCGTGACTTTACCAGGGGAGCCCACAGAGACATCAAGGAAAAGTACACATTCATGTCATTCCAGTCTGCAAAATATGCATCACTTTGCTCAAACCAGTACGATTAATGGAGGCTAAATCTCCAATGCAGACAGCACCGAAAAAAAGACACATGTTCATGGAAGGTGGAAGTGTAACAGGGGTAGACACAAGCTCTTGCACTCAGACACTTGTAAACATACACACACATGCAGATTTCTGCAAAGGGCATCCTACTCACACAGCCTTGCGAGGTTGCCTCTATGATCTTTTAATTTGCATGGATCAACACTAATCCCCAATCCTGCTCATCTCTTTTCCACTCTGGTGACCCTGATGGAAAATGTCAGAGCAAGGCAGGATATGTGGATTATCGTTTGTTCGGGCTAAACTCGTCTGAGGTTTCAGCTTTTTTGTCATCTTTTTTCACTCAGAGCCCAGTGAGAATTACTCCTATATTTTAGGTTTCTTCACAAACAGTTGCAAATGAAAACGTGAGATTTTTTTACTTATTAGAAGGTGATGTATGCAAGACTACAAATCCATAGTGAAGACTGCATAGCTGAACATTAAAGGTGTCTATGTTAAACATGTTCAAATGTCCAAAACTTGAGGTGAACGTATGTAAAAACGCTCTCTGCATGTCAAAAACCCAGGTTTCACCTCTGCCTCTCTACTTCCTCCTCATGATGACATCAGATTATTCATGAATGCCCAACAATGGCCATCTGCTCTATTGTTGCTCGGATTATTATTGAGGTTATTCTAATCATTAACCACATGCACATTTTGGATCTGATTCAGGTTCAAACAGATATGTATCTGAGACATTTCCATTACAGTAAAGACTGAGAAAAATATAAGAAGTAAATTACTATTTCTACTGCTTGTTTACGTAGACTTCCGAGCCATCTGAAGTCAACACAGCATAGCCGGGAGCTAACCAATCAGAAAAGAGTGGACTCATCAGCAGGTGGGAATTAAAGAGACATGAGCTAAAACAGCCAATTGAAGACAGATGCTGAACTGAGGCTCCATAAAGGACCAGTTTAAGATAGTATAAGATTTGTTACTTTAAATTATGCAAAGATATTCCAGTAGAGAACATATATATATATATATATATATATATATATATATATATATATATATATATATATATATATATATATATATATATATATATATATATATATATATATATATATATATATACCTTAAAATGTGCATTATAAATCCCCTTTAAATAATAATTTACAGGGAGAAAAAAAGAAAATATTAATCAGTAAAGAAGATATTATCTGAATGTCTTTCTAGTATTTAGCTAAAGGGGCATAAAACAGGAGAAAGAAGCGACAACAGAGAAATTTACAGGCAGGCGGGTGAGAAAAGGACTTGGCTGGGAGGAGAAAGTGATGTGAGAGAGCTGAGGGAGCCAGAGAGAGATGGAAGAGAAGAAGATGGAGGAAGAGAAAACAGATGAAATAATAAAACAAGTGAGGGGGTGGCAGTGATTCATTATTGAGGACCACGCCCCGTGTTTGAACTACAGCTATGAAATATACACAGATACAGATACACACTAGTTATTATAAGGGCTGGCATGGTGACACCCCTCTAACATACTCTGCCTCTGTGGAAACGCCCAGTCAGCCAGAGTTCCTGACAGTTTATCACCTAACAAGAACCACGAGGAAGATGAAGGTCAATCCTTTCCTCATATATCTTCATCTACATGTTTACAGCCCACATATTTATCTAATGAGGTTACAAGATCAAGCTGTCACACCTGCTGTTTTTGAATTAATTTGTCTCTTTGGTGTTTTACCTCTTGTTATTATGTTAGCACTCAAACCTTTTTCTCTTTGGTAATACTGGGATTTGTAAGTTTATTATACATATTATACACAGACTAATCCTGCACACTAAAAATATGTTTTAAAATGGTATTTTTCACCAAAATGACATAACTGGAACTATAGAAAGACCATAATATAGAGAGACAAAATATACACAAAATATACTCGAGAAATTAAATCCATGAATGAAACACGGATTTGTGTTTGTTTACTTTGTGAGTACCCATAAGTTTGATTTGCAGCAAGTGAGAAACTGTAACTGGCTTCCCACCTGCATGTGAAACAGGCTTGTTGTATTTGTTAGATGGCAAGACAGAGCATGACGTTCTGTACTGCTACTGCAAATCACACCCTGAGTTTCTGCAACTACTTTTCACCTGTGTTAAGTGTTTTTTCCAAGCAGTTTGGTTTGATTACAATCTTCACACTTGTGTTAAATTTAAGTTAAAAGAGGATTTTATTAAAAAGGATGACTGACTGATTTTTAACTTGCTTTGGACTTTAAGGACAATATTTGAAAAAAAAGAAAAGTTTTTTGCTTTAAACAGAAAACATGCATTTCTATTAGGTTTATCCACATGAAACAATTTGATTTGACTTCCAGTACTGTTCAGGTAGTTAAATCTACAATAACTAATTTTTTGGCCTCCTGGGGTCAGGAGAAGCTGTAATTGGCATATTAGCTTTAGTTAATTTGGGGAGCATGTTAGCAAACATTTGCCTATTTTAACACCCAGCAGACACAGAGAAACATGTACCCGCCAATTCCTGTGTGAAATATCTGGCTCTTTAGCTCTTAAATGCTCCAGTAACTTTGTGTGTCTGCCATTAAGTCAGAGGTTTTATGCTGAAAACAGCTGCCTGCTGTGGCTGAAAATGTGGTTAATGAGAGCAATGAGACTGAACCAAAATAAGCTTAAAGATGTTGAAATGCAAACATTAGTTGCTGTTCCGATAACATAGCAATTTTATCAGTTGTTAATATAAAAATGTTGATTATGCTGACTATGTTTTACTTTCACAGTGCAAAATGTGATTCAATAAGTTGGGCATTAGACAAATATCACGGCAGGTAAATGCAAATAACCTCAAGAAAACATGAAAAATATCAGTCAAAAAGAGATACTTGGTGGATTTTGTCCAATTATTATTCTCACAACAGAAATTCTCTCAGTAGAAAGCCAAAGTGAAAGAAAAACATACTCAACCACACCCTGTACGTTCTTCAGTACGGGTCTACACACACCCTGAAATACACATCACACATAGAGATCAGAGAGCATCTCCTCAACAAATGCATCCATGAATAATGACTGCATAATTCATTCTGATGCAGAGTGGCCTGACACACACACACACACCCTCTAACCCCACACTACCCCCATAACTCCCTGTCGAACTGTTAACACCGTCAACACCCCCATAATTCAGCCCTGCTTCATTTGGCTAATATGACAGGCACAGCGTGTAAATTACATGACCTTTGTTCACTCATTCATACCTATAGTGTTTGTGTGTGCGATTTCCATTAATATGTTAGCATGTGTGACGTTGTGCCCCAGCTCATACTCATGTGCAGTGAAGATGGTCCATGTGAAATATTCAAGCCTCATACAGCCAATTAGTGTAATGGGGACGTATTTTGCATATATAGAGGGTGTGAGGGGGTAAAAGATAAAGGGAGGAAGGGCTGGAGGGCTGGAGGAATGAGCAGAAGGCAAAACTGAGCCAAAAAGACAGGCTAACTGAGACACTGTGGGAAAACATGAGACGAAAATGAACTGAAATTGAGAAAGTGTCATGCAGTTACATCCTATAAAATTATAGCTTTCACCTCAGTCCCCATCAAAACATCCCCATACACACCAATAATGTATATAAATGAACCACTTCACATAAAGAAGGAAGAGATCACGGCTTTGAGGTAAAGAAAATCAATTCCTTTTCCATCTACTGAGTGTTGAAACAATGGCAACGGCAAGTTTTTAATGCAATTAATCCAACATTTGGCAGTTAAATCCAAGACTATAAAATCAAGTCTAGAAACGTTTCCTACAAAGAGGTACACATGGAAAACAAAAATAACGGGAGACAGGCAAATTTAAAAAAAGCAACCCTTCTAAATACCATATTTGACATGGCAACCAGTTTCATTTTTCATACTGCATGCAGGGCGGGAATTTCAAACACAGTTTGAAAGCATCCTTGGCATCGCGTTGAATCCATGTTTAGAATTATTTAAAGGAATCAGGATGCATTGAAAGGGTCTCTGTGGTGTTTCAGAGTCTATGTCATCTACTATAGACACACACATGGGAAATGACAGTATATGTGAATTGTGGGTCTGTTTTAAAAGCTATGGCGTAATGCATTAATATACTGCAGGGGCACTATATGAATATGAAGGTCTTTATAAATGTTTTGTTTATTTAATCAAATGTACCCACGCAGACTCACACTCATAAAAGACATGAATGCCTGAAGGAATGCATACACAGTAACAGCAGCACACTTTCTTCCTTATTAAAGATACTTGGTGTTTTTTATTTACATCATATAAGAAAGAAGATGTGCGAAGCTTTATAGACGAGAGATCAATAGAGTAGGATTTGTTTGGGGACCCTGGACATTCGCATCAACCATGTTTGCTTCTGCTGTTAAAACCAGGCTCCTGTTAAACATATAAGGAACAGTTTCCCATCAGCATAGAGCCATTGTACTGTAAGTCAGTGGGGATGAAGTTGATCTTTTTAACAACAAGACAGTGTGTGACAATGTCCTGCAAAAAAAACAAACGTGTTAAGCAACTTTATTTTTCACTAAAATGACAGCATCATGCTTATTCAATGAAAGAAAATGTTTCATAAAATCAACGTTAAAAATAAAAACCAGGCAAAACGTGATGTGGAATGAAAAAAAAACAATGGCATTAATGGAAAGATCAACCATTTTCTTCTTCTTCATTACTGCAAAAAAAGAACATTACTCTGGGGTGAGATGGTTTTGTAGGACACCGACATCTTGGGAAATGCAGCCTGGCTTTAGATGGCACACATACAGTGATAGAAAGTAACTGACTGAAGTAGAAAAAATACATCAAAGCAGTGGAAAATGTGGAAAATGTCCAATTATTTTGTGAATTATACCAAAAAGTCTGTTATATAATTTTATTATGATTTCCATTTTTCAGTTAAGAATATATTTAATATATCTAAATTGTACAGCAGGTCTTTATTAAAAAGTTGTCTTGTTTGTACATTGGCAAAATCAATATGTATCATACTTGGATGGATGCGTGAATACAGAGTTTCCTGGACTTTTTTTTGGATGTATTTGTCTCTTTGGACACTGGAAACTCTCACACCCTCATGACTTTCCCTCATGCTCAACATTTTGTTCATGTTCATCATTCGACACAGCTTCTACAGTACAGCTCAGTCGTATTGCCACTGTTACTGTGATGTGTGCCTTTGTATAAGTGACTCACCCACAGTATGCACTGAAGTGTAATGATCCATGACTGATAACAATACTGTAGAGAACAAGTACCTGCGACACCTCCGCATCATAACAAGCAAGACTTGTAAGGTTTGACCAAACGTCTAATATCACGCCAAGAATTTACAGACTTGGAAACACAGGCGTTGGACACAAGTTGTGTGGGCGTAATGCTGGTGCAGTGTCCTTTATTTAGCCTACATGCTGAATTGAGTGCGTATGACACCGGCACAACATTTATGCTACAAAAGATTCATCAAGTATACATATTAATGTGTTTATATGAGTTATAGAGTATCACCAGGATGGCAGTCAGAGAGCTCTCTCTGTGAAAACCAACCTTGGAAAAACCTAACCCCAGGCTCCACAACACAACTGTCAAATACACTTTACAGTGGTCCACCTACTTTAGGCCTTAAGGTAGTACTGCTTTCAACAATACTCAGAATTTTCCGTGCATTGATTTTTGTTTTTTTTTCTTTTACAATCATGGATATAACATTGCTCGCTCATGTAATATTATGGTTAAATTCATGTATTTGTTGGGATTCAATAATTGGAAGTACTTTCAACCAAAGAAATAATCCCTATGAAAACTGGTGATAGTGTATTCTCTGGACTATCCAGGGTAACAATAAGACATATTGCTGTTAATTTTGTTTAATGTCATTTTCCATTTTCAGTTTCCAAGAGAAACCAAGACTATGTTCCTGCACTGACGCAACATCCTCAATAAAGCTGCTTTCCATACATGCTTTTCCATGAGCTATTGTTACAGATGCATAAAATTACATACATGTGTTGTGTTTCTGCTTTAACCCTCTGGTGCTTATGGTGTCATTTGTCCACATGAGATATTTGATTAAACTAAAATAGAGCTGACGACACTTCAGGCAATATTGAGGCGAACCAATGTCAATTTTTATCAGGCCTTTAAGACATGGGAAACATTCCTCAGGCTGTCAGAAAGCTTGGTGAACCATTCTCTGGTGTATTTGACAATTTGTACTGAACCAGAAATTACTCTTCATACAAGGCAGGCTTGTTAACATTACTATAAAGGAAATGTCAAAGTGGTGATCATGTGAACCAGTAATGAATTCACACGTGGATGTTGCAGATTCTTGTTCTCTTAAATATCACCAAAAAGAAACAATGTCATATATATATATATTTCAGTCTAATGAACTGTTTTTTTTGACACAGCTTTTTTTTTTTTTTTGCAACAGTCAAACTGCTAACATATTTTTGTCCAAGTTACAAATGTGAACAACATGACGCAGCTTTCCCAAAAAAAATTCTAAAATCATGATTTGCCACTACAGTATTTAGGTCACTTTATATTTTGTAGCTAAGATCTCTAGGCTTAAGATTACAAGGTTGGCCCACTAAGCAATAACACCTAGTTTGGAAATAATACACATTTTTTATTCTGGCAATTTTTAGATAAAAACTATGCTGTCATGTGTTTGACTGATTTTATTTTGATGTTATATTGTCATCTGGTCTGTTTATTTGTTCTGTTCTGCATACATACTTTGAAAATAGATTATTTAAGATATAAATATGGTTTATATTATGGGGTGTATGTAAAGAAATATTTTCAAAAATATATTTGCAATTTCTTTGTTATTATTAAATAACAATTACATTTTCTATTTTCATTGCTAAAATTGATCAGAACCTATACAGAACACAAACTTTGATGACAGCTGTTGGCATTGTTTATGGCAATAATGAACTATCACTTGTAAAACATCTCAGGTTTAAACACAAGGAATTAGAGATCATTCTTTCTCTTCTGTTTCTACTTCCTGCTCTTCTTCCCCACCGTTCCTTTAATATCATTTTGTTATGCTGGTGTCAATCTCAATTAGAGGGATTTGATTGATGCATCTCAGTGGGTGAAGTTTTTGGCTAGATAATAACAATTGTGTGTCCTAAGTGACTGAGTGACACCCTCTTTTCCTTTCTTATATCTAGATTTGCATTTCAGTTACAATTGTTTAAGCTTTAGTTTAAACTAGGACAGTGTCTTTTTTTTTTCTTTTAAATATAATATTTGAGTAAGAATTAGTTCTTCTGATATTGTAGCTGTGTTTTCCTGTTGAATCCAAGTCATCTGACAAAATGTATTTGGCTGTCAAAATGTGCTGGTCTTGTCTCAGTCGCAACAGTCAGCGTGAGCCAAACTTTTACTTCATATGTTAAAGGTACACTAGGCAAGATTTGTCGTCTGGGGTTTGTAAACACAGTATTGAAAGTTTCCCTCTCCGCCACAGCTCAACCAGAGAGAGAGAGAGAGAGAGAGAGAGTGAATGAAGAGAACAAGCAGCGATGACAAGAACAAAGCCGTGAATAAATAAAAGGTTATTTTGTGATAGTTTAATGACAGCTACGTTCTAAAGCAAAAATAAACTTGCCCACATCTCCACACAACTGTAGGAAGATGTCACACTGCGGACCTCTCTGCTCTGCATGTGTGTAGCTCAGCCAGTTGTTTTGGGGGGTTTTTTGTGGGAAAACTGCATAGTATACCTTTAAGCAGAATTAGCCAGTGCTGGTGTTGAAGTGGTAGGAATAAGTGCCAACAACACAGGAGTTCTAAAATATTTATTGGCACATCTTATGTCCTCAGAGCTTTCTACAGGTAAAATCACAGTATATAATTTGGCAACACTCTCTTATGTAACCTATGGTGATTTTAGTTTGTGTGATTTTTGTGATTAACAGTAGATTTAAACATGTGCCAGAGTTTTCTATTGCACCTCTGAACAGCAGTAGTCAGTATGATAAGCCAATTGAAAAACTTTAAACCTTTTTCATAGCAAGTAAGCAAGCACATGTCTGCAATTATTAATAATTAATCATATTATTTCAGAAGTTATGAATTGTCAATAATCAGTAAAAGGATTAGTATGTGATGTTAAAGAAAAACGTGTGTTTCAAGATTTAAATAAATTAAATATTTCATGGAAACTCAACCTGCTGACAGAGTGTTTTATTTTGTTTGTGGGTCATGGTCAGCTATCTGAAATCTGATATATTTGGAGTTCACTGCTGTTGTATATATGTGATGTAAACAGCCATAATGAATAATGGCAGGATCCCCAGGCTATTAGTGACAATAAATAAGTTCCTAGATGACTATCCAACAAAACAAAGCCAACTATTCACTTCCTGGACTTTATGATGACAGTTTATGAAGATTCTGACAAATACTTCCCCCACATTTGGGTTTATTGAGCTACACTGAAATATTTGGAAGGCCTGAGATTTCCACTTAGCAAAGCATACTGAGTCTACCAGCAAACAAGTAGACTTTTGAATTTGAAATATGTTACATTTACATGGGGCTAGTATATATTTTTTATAACAGTGTGGTACAAAACAATGCAATTAAAAAAGATTACGTATGTAAATGTGAACTGTGTCAAGTGTGCATACTGTGACTATGTGTACATGTTAGTATGCACTATATTGTGTGTGTATTATTGGTTGATCTGGACAAAATAGATGAAAATAATTTCAAATATTTGAACTTTCTGAAGTGCGTTTTATTTTTATTAGTTTTTTGCCAGCCACTCATGACAGTCTCACAATGAAATACACCACTAATCAGGGCTAATCAGGAGCTCGGTGGGAGAAGTTGCCCACTGTGTCTTTCAACCTCACAGGTTTTAGTGTGGCTCATAACCTTTGGCACTTTGTCATTCCCCTCTTTTGAATTGTTCACTCAGCAGTGTACGATACAGAAATGTCACAAAAGTATCAAGTGGAAACATTGCATATGAAATAAGATGAATGAGGTGCTCCCTTCATTTGTCAAATATTTGAAATGAAACCTGTATTTTGTCCTGATTTGAGCAGTAAAAAGGCACTGAGCTGAGAATAATTTTCAGTCCTAAACATATTACCTGCAATGAAATGGCTGGATTTTTGTCGATTATAGTTTGCTGTGGGTTAAAAGCAGAAAAGGGTTCTAAGATCAGCTCATTTCTAGCATTTTTGGCATCTGTCCTTTGATGAACCCTTTTTCAAACCTACTGTACCTCCTTGTTTATGCCTCTCATCTGCCTCTCCCCCGCCCGACCAACTGGTCCTAGGTTGAAGTGTTGATGTAAGGAGCAGCAGATGTTAGGGGTATGTTTAGTAAAGCAAGACATGATTGAAGGACAGTTGGAAGGGGTGGAAACGGCAATGTTGCCATCTACCAACAGTAATTCATACAGTGTCATTCCTCAGCACCCATTATGTTAATGGGTGGATGGATTTGTTCAATGTGCGCAATTCCATTGCAAATGAGTGCAACACTTGTTATTTAAATGAGCCCCTACAGGTTTTGTCCAAGCATTGTTGCCTCTCCACTAAGGTTAGGTAACCAGTCTGACACAGAGGACTGATGAAGAGAGCTAGATACCAGGTCTGGAGCTGAGGAATCCAGCTAGAAAAAAGTTTTATATTAAGGTTTCTCCACTAATTAACCCCATCACTGAACCTCCTTGGGGAAAGGTCCATGTGGGACTAGCACAGTTGCCGTACCTCAAGTCTTTTGAACAATATCTCCCATTGCTCAGGAGGTCATGTTGTTCTTTTTCACCTTTCATAAGAAGCCTTTTTTATGTTTCCTTCATACAGGCCATCCCACAGTTTTCACATACGCATTTGCATATCCATAGATCCGTGTGATTGGTGTCCTGCGTGCTCTGCAGGTTCAAATCCAGCCTTTCACATCATGAATATTCATGTCTCCTTGTCTGTGTATGGGACCTACAGACTTGTTTCTCTTAGAAACATGGTCCCGATGCTGTAGGAGACTTTCCTCATAGAGGCTGGGGGAGCAGAGCGAGAGCTGGTCAGTGATGCATGGCTGTGAGATGTCCCCGCCTCCAGGAAGTAACACGTTCCCGGGATCTCTTTGGGAAAATTCTCTGGGAGCTCAAGTCGTGAACGAGGGACAAACGAAAAAGAGCGGTCATCTTTCAGCAACCTGTTGTGAGGAGAAGAGAAGAGACGTCATGAAAGAATAATCACTCATGATAATTAGAATAACATTTTCTGCTTTGGGTGTTCATGTATATATGTGGAGAGTATGTGTGTCTTTTAAGCTTAAAAATATGAAAAAGAAAGACTTAAAACCAGGAAACTAAGAAATTAAGAAAAAATAGAGTATGTGTATGAATGTATGTTTGTATATGACGTGCAGTTACTTACTGGTAAGTTGTAGGACTAACATTGATACATCTTGGATGGCTCCCTGATTCAAACTTGCTGGCAAGTGTCACGTTGTTCCCAAACAGGCAATAACGTGGCATTTTAACCCCAACCACACCTGCCAGCACCGAGCCTGTGTGGATGCCTATTCTTAGCTGAAGGAGGTAAGAAGGAAGAAGTTGGAAGGATTGTAGAGGAAAAAGGAGTAGAGGCAGAGAGAGAGAAATCAGTTCAAATAGTGTGTCATACTGTATATTCCTTAATAATTCACATGCCCACACGTGGCCTAAAAATGGAAGTTCTGCACCTGATACTGTGTCTTCTTTGAAGTCTGTGTCTACGATGCTTTTCCCTTCCTTTTTATTCCTTTACACAGTTAATGTATGGAGCTTGTCACTAAAGTCTGATCTAGTGCTAAAATGATCAAGTCAATTAATCAACTAGTTGATCAACAGAAAAGCAATTGGAAACCTTGTTGATAATTATTAAAATGATCAAAGTCACTTATCAAGAAGAAAATGTAAAGATCTTAGCTGATTCCAGCATCTCGAACGTGAGGATTTGATGCATTTCTCTGTCTTATATGATACAAAACTGAATATTTCTGGGTTTTCAGCTGTTGGTTGGATAAAACAAGCAATTTGAATATGTCATGGGCAAGTTTCACATTATCAGGCTGACCAATGTTGACAATTGTTATACACAAAGAAATGCATTAACAAAGGAAGGGAAGAAAAAGACTGCAAGCCAGTAAACACATACGTAACCAAAGCATGATTTAAAATATTCAATCCAAATGTACAAATGTTTTATGAGGAGGGAAATGCATTTAACAAGTGTATTAGACTTAAATAACTGCTTTGTTCAAATTCATTCATGTGCTGCCCATTCTGCGAATCAAAGCCCATCTTGTTTTGAACAAGAAGTGCTGTGTGCACATTCATCCGCTGAATGGGAATTGTACTGTAACAATCGCACTGCCATATTAGCTGTTATTATCTAATCTGAGTTTCTTTGGCAGCGGACTTATAGATGGATGAAAATCTTAAAATAGCAAGAGAGAGAGAGAGAGGGAAATGAATTAAGAAAAATAATTGCTGCCATCTCCTCTTTCCTGATAGATGACAGATATAGGGCAGCAACATGGTGCTCATAATATAATCTGGTTAAAGTATGAATCTATAAATGGCTGGAGGCAATGTGAAAGCTAACCAGGCGTCATTCCCAGTTTGACCATTTCACTTCATGTCCTCTCCACAAAATTATTGATTTCATCCTCTTGGTAACACACATACAGTACACACACACACACATAAGCCGGTGGAACCCAGTAGATTTCTAATGATCTACTCTGAGCATCTCCTCACTTTGGTAACCAACGCCACTGTGTGCATGCCAGCACACTGCAAGGTAGTCATGGCAACAACAGGCGATGGGGGTAGTGAGGTAAAAAGACCACAGACAGACAGAAAGACATAAAGAAAGACAATGGAGAGAGAGAAATAACCCTATAATTAGATGGCAAAACCTTGAAAGCGCAGGAGGAGAGATAAAGAAAACAAGAGAGACAGAAAGCAAGAGAAAAAAGGGTTGGCATGTGCACTGGAGTGACCTATTTTTCAGCTAAACTGCGCACAGATGGCCATACACTTTTCTGTCTGTCTCTACAACAGACAACCGTACACACACACACACACACACACACACACACACACACACACACACACACACACACACACACACACACACACACACACACACACACACACACACACACACACACACACGCAAACAAATCTCCATCCAGCGCCCACTCTCGTCTTTATTTCTTAGTCTCAAAACACAGACACAGAAACACTCATGCACTCCTGCCCTCTGTTTCAATATGAGTCAGCATCCACAGCCCATGGCCCTCAGTGAACCAATGAGCAAATGGCGCAGCAGCACACGCAACCAATCACAATCTACCCTCTGGCCAAGCTAACAGAATGATACAGAAATGGAGACAGAGAGAGGAAAGACATGTTATGGAGTCAATGTTGTTTCATAAACTATAGCTGTTGTAAACAAAGCATAAGATTCATACAAACAATGGTACATTTTAAATCAAACTATTGCTTTGTGGATGTTCACACTCTTGTGTCACATTCTTAACTCACAGCTACTCCATTGATAATGAATGACAATTAAACATTTAATCCACTACCAATGATGTAATTATAGTTTGTTATTTATTGAGCAACCTCCTGCCCACAAACCCAGTTTTCTGTGATTCCTTCATATCAGCATGCAAGGAAAATGGCGATTTCAAATTGGTTGTAAATATGAAAGAGAAAATATTTTGTGTTAGTGACGTGACATTTTTCCAAGTATTTTCACTAATTGTACCTTTTAATTAGCCCAATGAAGCACTGAGTAAAATGTGTTGCTCTTATCAGTGTTAATAAAAGACACATGATCATATATTATATGGGTTGAGTGTGTGGACACTACAACAAAACACTTTCTTTCCGACAAAATGTTGTGGATGTATTTAATCCTGTGGCGACAACTTTTTGCCAAAACAACAACGATTATTTCTGAATCCAGAATTTTCAGATACCGTTGATGTGATGTATGTTTTGGTAGAAATAAGCCTACATAAACACGGAGAAACAACTAAATTCATTCGAGTCAGTTGTTTTGATAGTAACACTCTCATGTGAATATAAGAAGTGAGCACTTGTGTGTTCGCACTTAGAGTAGATATCATTACTCCTACAATGTTTATGGTTAGAAAACTGTGGGAGTTTAGGTATAATTCATATTAGCAATGATGAGATAAGCCCTCCCTGGTATCTACACCCACTCACCTACTCATACACCACACATACACACGAGCACACACACTATGAAACGCTACAGGCCTGAACATAAAGCATCAATATAGTGTAGATTAAATGTTCTTAGGTTTACGATATGTCATTGTTGCTATATGTCTTCCCCTGTTTTATATTTCTCTCTATGTCTCTGCATTGCTCTCACCATCTCGTTCTCACTAACCCTTTTTCTCCCTCATAGCTCTCATACTAGTTTGCATAACAGTGCAACATTGGCTGGAGTTGAGTGCACTTACTGAACAGCATTTATCAAGCTGAAGTGTTGAATATCTCAATAACTCCCTTTTTATACCAACATGAGGGGAACAGAGATAAGAAAGAGGACAGCATAACTGAGGGAGCAAAAAAAAGAAACACAGAAGAGCAAAAAAAAAAAAAGAATAAGAACAGAGAGAAAAGGCAACTTAAGAGGAAAATGAAAGGCGTAAGATAGAGAAAAGCGCAGTGGAGAGAGATAGAGACAGAGGGAAAGAGAGGAGGGGGCAGGGAAAGACAGAGGGGAAGAGGAAAGAGAGAGAGAGAGAGAGGGAGAGAGAGAGAGAGAGGGAAGAGAGAGAGAGAGAGAGAGAGAGAGAGAGAGAGAGAGAGAGAGAGAGAGAGAGAGAGAGAGAGAGAGAGAGAGAGGAGAGGAAGAGCATGAGAGCAGGCCAAAAATGCTTGGCAAGGCCTTTCTATTTTGAGATAAATGGACAATGTTAGGAGCACAGCAGTACACAGAACAGTGTCCTGTTCGGCAGCTATGTCTTTGCTTCCCCGTCATACATACACGTTGAGTTTCTATCTGTGTCGTCCTCTATATTTACAAACAGGTCAAAAAACACAATGTTAAAAAGTGTTTGCAAGCAATAAAAAAGGATAAAGCTGCCATTATTCCTTATTGTCCAAAAAAAAAGTTAGTCTCTCAGTACTTTCTGACTTTTCAGCACTCACTTCCAAGCCCTTTTGCCACTACTGAATAAGTAAAACAGGTTGCGAAGAAATAGTTTAAGTTAAATAAGAAGGCTAAAGTATTTCCCTCTCCAAGCACTTTCGCATTTTAGCAAACATTATTCAATCAATAGTAAATAGGGGGATCGGGCTGGGGACTATTTTCAGGCACGGATTAATACACATTTGCTGCTCTAGTAAATATTTACGGGAGTAGGACAGTGTGTGCAGGATTGACTCGAAATAAAGTACAGTGGCTATGTTCATGATAATAAAGGAACATGTTACTCGGCTCAACAGTGTAGCTGACTGATGTGTTTTAATTGATTTTTGAGTGGTGGCACTATGACACAGAGGAAAAAGCTACATCAGTAATTTGTAATACAGACAATGTTAGTGACTGTTGGATGATAAATATATAAAATATCACTTATCTTATCCTGTAATGTGACTTCATTTAATTAAGAAAAAAATCTATCCTAAACAAACATTTTTATCAACTTCTTGCTCATGCTACATTTGTAGGTCCTGCTTCACTGATGATCTGTGACAAACCACAAAAAGGTCAGCAGACAAAAATAGAAGTAAAATGCAACTTACTGTGGGTAATGACTTTGACTCATACTCATGATATTGCAAGTAGGCACCCTGGCCCACAAAGCTACCAAGGCAGTCTAAGAGTGATGACGGACCTTGACAGAGACTGGACTGAGGATAGACATAAATAAATCATATCCTGTGTTCCCTTTTCATTCTACTGATTTAATAAGAGATGTCTAAACTCAATTCCCTCAGTTATGTTTCTTCCCTTCCCTTCCAGCAGGGCTAGCCCTATAAACGTGTCTTTCTCTGACTGACTGAACAATGAAGTTAAACCAATGGTCAGCCAACAAGTTTAGCAGATTTTTCATTGGCTGTTGCTCTTTCAATATGATTCAGTGTGTACAGTTTTCTACATCTTCAGGGGGGAATTGAAATTGAAGTTAATTTATTGTTACATGACTTAAAACTCTAGTAATAAACTCTGGTAATTTCAGTGAAACGACTTGAAATTGGCTTGTAAAGATAAGCTGTGGCCGAATTAGTTTCCTTAAACTCCAGTCATAAACTCTGGTGATTTCTGGGACTGCATTAACTTAAATGGCATAGTGACAATTAACTACCATAAACACACAAACAATGGCCATAGCCTTTATTCCCTCAACTGCAGAGGGTACCAGGCCTTTATTACAACATTTCAGAAGTATTAGCATATCGAATAATTAATAAACTCTACCATTTACTATTACTGAGTGTCATTTGCTTCATTATAAGCTCTCTCTCCCTCAAATAAAACACCTGGTTACATACTGTAACAGTGCAACATAGAGCAGAGTAGGAGAGAAAACCACTCTCCATGCACTGAGAGGCATGAGGGAGAGCACATATAAGTACCCCAAATAACAATCACTCTGACAAAACACTGAATACAGAGTGAGTCTTTCTAGAAAAATGAGACATCAGCAGATAGAAACAGATGGTAAATGGTAATGGACTGCATTTATAAAGTGCGGACATGGAGTTAACGCCTTAAACCTTCACGTTGATACCTGATAAACATTCAAATGTTTTCATTTTTGCAACAAGTCACTGCACTTTTAACACTTGCAGAATCTCTACTGCAGATGATACAAAGGAAACTCCTCCAGTAGTTTAAGTGTTTAAATGTCACATAACAAACATGCAAAAAGTTATTACTGTTTATTTTATCAATTAATTGTTTGTGAAATGTTAAAATACATACTGAAAAAAATGCCATTTCTTAGTACATACAATGATATCTTTGATTTGCCAGTTGTGTCTGAAGATATTGAATTAACTGTTATGTATGACTAAAACAATAATCTATGAATAAAATAGTTGCTGATTAGTTTTCTGTCTATCGACTTACTGATTAATCAACTAATCATTGTAGCTCTACATGATGGTCATAATATACAAAAAACAAATAATGAACTTCACATATTTAATACTTCTGAGAAGTCAAGAAAAATACAGAACATAAAGCGAAGGAAAGAATAAACCATATGAGAGAAAAATAGTTCCTGCAAAAGTGTCAATGAAGTAACCATTATAATATATTGAATATACTGCAAGCACTTGCACACATGCCCTACACAAACATAAATACAAACAGCTGACCATCCAATCACATCTGAATGCAAAACTTTTTTTTAAAAATGGATAAAGAGAGGAAAAATGAAAAGAGGACAGTATTAAGAACATTGAACACTAATGAAGCAGAAAGGAAGGGAGAGATGAAGAGAGAGACTAACAGTTAGACAACACACACAAACACACATACACTCAAGATACATAAAGTACATAAATAGAACAAAACATCACATAAGTACACCCACACGGCACACACAGGCACATATAGCCATCTCCCATTATAAAAACAAGTGCATCTACTGCACATTAAGGAACACGACCCGCATGGCACATTCAGGAGGAGAGTGTGTATAGAATATGTATTTTAAAGAAATGAAATGAGGTAGATAAAAAGGCATTCAGTAGAAAAATAGAATGGAATAAATATAAATATGCACAGGGAAGTAAAGTTGTGGCGGTAACAGAAGAGGAAAAGCATAAAAGGATGAAAAAACTAAACATACACTGTGAACAAGTCAAGCAGCCACATAATCCAAATGTGTTACAGCGGTGCCATCATGCAAAAGGGAAGGACTGGAATAAAAAACTACAGTATAAGGGAAGCTAAACATGGACAAATTAGTAAACAAATGGGGCATCTTTAATAACTAATTTTCATGAATTAGGTTCTTGTCTGCATGCTAGAAGCAGACAAGTGTTACAAATATAAGGATCAGAATTTTTAGGGCAGATTTTAGGGCTGAACTATAATTGGAGAGCAGTTTGTGTGTTTGTTTGGAAATGATTACTTTGATTGTTGTGTTTCCATTAGCAACTCCCTCATAGTTCACAATGTGATTACGCATGTAAAGCATAACCCTTCCATGCATGGTGTCCAGATTCCTCATGGGTACTTGGTGAAGGATCTCAATACTCTGATTTCTGAGATCTTCCCTGTCCTCCAGAATGGATGTGATGACAAAGACAACCTTGTCAAAGGCACTGTACACTCTCTGAACAAGGATATCAGAGCCATCAATGCCATATGTTTGGCTGTGTTCCCTGGAGAGGAGAGAGCCTAATTTCAGCTGACTCAGTTCTGGAAGACAATCACAAGGATGCACTGCCTGTCAAGTTCCTAAACTCATTGACACTCTCTGGAGCGCCAGAGCATGAAATGAAAATGAAAGTAGGAGCACCAATCATGCTGCTTAGGAACCTGCAAGCAGGTCGTGACCAGACTCTCAAAAATGGCACCGGGATGGAGGTGGTGCAGATGATGGACAAAGTAATTGAGTGTGAGATTGCAATAGGGACAAACAGGAGTCAAAGGGTCTTCTTACCAAGGATTCCTCACCATAACAAAAATGAGGAGCTTCCCTTCACCTTTGTGAGATTTTCTCAGTTACCATCAACAAAGGTCAGGAACATGAAAAAGGGTTTTTGTTCGCTCACAACCAGCTCTACACTCCCTTATCCAGAGAAAAAAAAGGCACCAGTGTGAAAGTTCTTATTGAAGGAAATGAGGAGGGAATAACATAGTATGTAAGGAGCTCTATATATCTATGTATCTAAAATATATATCACAGAACTACCAACCCCAATCAGCCTTACTTCAGGACACTTGCGTGGTGGAGAATGAAATAAAACTCACCTTGATAGGTTTTCCATCGGGTGTCAGCACTTCTTCAGAAAGTTCCATCATCTTCAGAGCCATGTGTGCAATTGGCTTTGCATGACTATCAACCTTCTTGTGAAGTCCTCCCGCCACACAGTAGGCATCACCTATTGTCTCGATCTGTGCATGAAATGGAAATACAGAGAGGAAAGGCAGAAGCTGAAATTTATCAGTACATAAGTGTTACTACATACAGATGCATTAAATCACAGAGGCATTCAACAACTCAGCCTCTCCACTAAATAGTAGGACTTAAAATCACTCCTTAATTGTAGAAACTACCTGCCTGTTCCTCTCTTTTGGCCTTCATCATTCACAATAAAGCCACTTACTGCACTTTACACTGCTTTTGTTCGAATAAAACGAACAAGCATTCCCACAAATCCTTGACACCAGCTTGAATCCATCACCACAATTTGGATTACATCATTACTTATATGTCGTCAACAGTACTTACCATCCTGAAGTTCACTGAAAGCCACCAAAATGCCAAACTTCAACCTTGTATTGTCAAGGTTGAAGTATTGTCATAAAGGCCAAAATCTTAATTAATGTTTTTACAGCAGCAATTTTACAGTTACAATTACTATCAAAGAAAAGAAAAGAAAGAGGTAGATTGTGTATTTTATTTAAAATCTACCTTGAACAATATTAACAACAATGTTTAATCTAGTGCACCACAGTTAGCTCAAAGATAATTTACATCTGCAAACTGGCAACACAATGAAATTCATTAACATTAAGATAGTAAACCTTGACAACGCTATTTTGGCCGTGAAGCCAGCTCATTTCTTGTCCCTGTCTGCCAGATATTGCAAGAGTATCAAGTCTTCCCTTGTTTCAGTATTACTCCCCAAAGCCAAAATTCTAAATGAGCACATGTGAATAAAGCAAACAGGGAGTGCCACCTCCATGGATGTGTTGCCATATTTCCAGTGGAGGGAGTGAGGGGGCTTCTGTTGGTGTCATGATAGTTGACACAGCCGTTGTGATGAAAAAAGAGAGTTCACAAGAAGTGAAAAAGAAGTGAGAAGTAGAGTAAAAAAAAAAAAGAAAAGGAAAACGAAGAGACAAACTGCTTTCATTTAGGCCTTCCACCAGCAAGTCATTTAGACAGTAACCATGACAATGCGACATATGGGTGCCTCAATCTCCTCACCATCTCCTCCTGTTTCTTTTTACACACACTCTTCCTCTCCTAACACACACATATGCGCTCACTCTCTCTGCTTTCCTCTCGTATATCATATCTCTTCTTTCTCCTTCCCAAACATCTGATGAGTGACATTTCTTACGCATACAGGAAAAGGATGTTTTAATGAGAAAGTGGCAAATATATGCTGTTGTCCCAGGTTGACTACGGTTATGAGATGCAAAGGAAAGATGATGATGAAAGACAAAAGAGTAAAGATCAAGAAAAAAGACAGATGATGACAGAAAGACAGGATGGAAAGACAGCAGACAACAGTGATGACTGTGCCATGGCCCAAAGCCCCTCTCTCAGATGGACAATATTGACACATCTTTGTCAAGCTCCCACAGACAAGCCATTAATCAGTTACTTTTTCCACAACACATGCACATTCACACACATGACAGCACACACATGCACACACACTCTATATCCTGTACGCACAGGCAGTGGCACACCCTAAAGATTTCCTAGAAATGGAGGATTTTAACTTCCTGGGAAACTAATACTTCCTGAAAAACACCATCATTGTGACCTCATTCTGCACATGGGGGAAAATAAACCTGTCTACTGACCTTGTAAACATCCAGAATCCCACACTGGTAGTCGAAGCGCGTGTACAACTCATTCAGCATGGAGATGACCTGCATGGGCGTGCACTGGGCGCACACAGCAGTAAAGCCCACAATGTCTGAGAACAGCATGGTGACGTCATCAAATTTGCGAGCAGGCACTGGCTGACCCTGCCACAGTTTTTGGGCCACATCACCCGGAAATATGGAATAAAGGAGATCGACAGTTCTCCTCTTTTCCTCTTCCAGTGCCTGGTGAGTCCGCTCTAATGTGGCCTGGGAGAGGAAGGGGACAGAGAGAAAAAGAGGGAGATTAAGCAATTTTGTTGTGGATGCTTTGCTTTGATGAAGACACTGATGATGTACCGATGCTGGGATGTGGGAGTACTGCACCAATCTGCATATGCTTTATTTTTGTCATTGGGCGGGCTTCTCTACGCCAAGTCTGTCTGATCCAGTGCTATACCATTGTTGAAGCAGAAAAGTCGACTGAAACGCAACTATTTATAACAGTGGCCTGGGGGGATTAGTAGCAGTGAGAGAATGATGCGGTGAGCAGATGCATAGGATTGGGTCAAGACTGTGACTTGCTCGTGGCCACTTTGAAAGCAAATTATGAGAGCAAGTCCCAGGAGCAACATTCTTCGAGCTAGTGTGGATTTAAAAGAGGCAACAGTGAGATTGAACTTGTCAGTACAGCTGATGTAACAGTGTTGCTTCAGTAAGATGTGTCATAAATGATAGGAAATCAACTCCGCAAAACATAGACTTACTAAACACGCTTACTAAACATTGCTGATAAATGTTGCTATTTCAAGACACTGCTTGCATTAAACATAAATATATTACCTTTAGTTTGTCCATTCTCTTCTTGAGGCCATCCTGAGCCTTGGCCTGCTCCCCCACCAGGATAACGTCCCGCGTAGCATCATGGATGGGGATATCTGACAGGTGAAGGCCTCTGCCCATCAGCTCCTCCAACTTATCAACACGTGGTGAGCCAAGAAACATCAGAGAGCATGACTCAGGCACATGGATCATCTGACCCTTTAACTCCATGACCTGGAAGAAAGAGAAATTCAATTGGAGTGAAGAGGTGAATTAGGACATGAATGAAGTATTTCTCAGTAAGGCTCATTATTTCTTGTTTTTAAATGTGCTAAATAAATGGACTTGACTTGATTTACTGCAGATAAACCCTGTAGTGCTTCTACTCTGGTGACTGTCTGCTATGTAATTTCCCTCTATGTGAAAATCAATGTAAAATGGTGAATCAAGAATGAAACATTTTCTCATTGATTCTGAATGACAGAAAACCTGATGTCTTGATGTTTTTAAATATCTAATTATTTGCCACTACACAACTAGCTGTCTGGAAACATCACAAGTTATTTCACATTTGGTTGTTTGCTGGTGAAAATGAATTACCAACAGTAATACAACAGCAATAATACAAGATACATAATCACTTGCTGTTAACAATACTCAGGGGATGACAGATGGCTTTTCTTTTTCTAACCCTCGTGTTTTGTTGAGATTGGCTTTACGTCTTTATTGCTTGGCATCACACTGCTGTACATGTAACAACAATAACAATAATAATAATAATAATAATAATAATAATAATAATAATAATAATTGCAACTTCTCTCTATAGAGAAATAAAGTTATTACACTAAATATTTCATTTTGCATATGTTATATGTGATATTTATGAACAAATTCATATTTCTTTTGTTTGACAAAAAAGTAATTCACAGACAAAGAAATGTACAGTATGATATCCCATGTACTGATGCTACCCATATTAGATCAACTGCTATAAAACCCCAATAATTTACATCAAGACAGACTCATTTGAGATTTGGGAGAGATAGTTCAACATTAACATGTTGTACTTAAACATGTTTTACAGCTGTGGTCTCAACCAGAAGTAATGTGTAAATACATACTGTGTATATGCAAACACAATATTGTACATACAACACAGATGATGATTACAACTGCAGATTACTGGGATTAAGTTGAAACTGTGGTTTTCGTTTAGGCAAAGCCAGCCTTGATGTATAATGCATGCTGACCTGTATGGAAAAAAGCTTTTAAAAGCAGGGTAAACTGGTGGCCTGGTTATTTGAAAGACAATCCTGTCATCATCTTAATATCATAGATTTGACTCTCCAACATCAGCCAGAGTCCATACAAATGTCTATGAACCAAGTGTGTGTAGCACAAATTAAGCAGCATCATTGTCAGTTAAATACAGATAGGTCTCTTATAAAATGTGATCATATTGAATAAACACTAACATGGTAGATTATGCATAAATATGTGCAGTATTATTGCTGACTGTATCTGCAATATCTTTTACTAGCTTGCTCAAGTATTTTTGATTGTATTTGATGACAAATATTGTGTAGGGCCTGCTGGACATCCTCAATACAGGTGTGTTGAGCATAAACAAAGCAGACCCCATCATATTCCTTGCAGATATAGAAGAGAGAGGTTGAAATGGACACAGGCTGCAGATTACCCAAGGAGATGTTGAGGAAAGACTTTACTGCCTTTTTGAATATGATTCTCAACTGTTTCACGGTGCTAACAACCTCTGCTAGAGGCCCTGAGGATTAGCCGCTTTCTCCTTCTCCCTCTGCAACATTTCTCTCTCTTCTTATTTCAGCCCATGCATGTTTATTCCTATTCCTTACTTTCTCCATTCAGTCTCTTCATCCTCACCTGTTTTTCATTCCTGACTGTCTTTCAGTCTCCCCCTCTCTATGCTCTTCTTCTTTCTGTCTCTTCCGTTCCCTGTCTCTCTCTCTTTCTCCATAGTGTCAGATAGATTATTCCGCCAGTGAGCACACTGCAGCCCTGTTTTATTTATAGCACAAGGCCCTCCTAGGTCTGCATAATACATACAGTCTACATCCACACACACACACACATTCATCCACACACACAGAGTATTTCTCTACACACAAACACAGAGTACATCCAACAGGGAGACACACATACTGTTTCCTTCCTCAGAAACACCAACATGCACAAACATGCAAACATATATGCACATATGCAGCATACAAATGACATGGTCAGAGTTCAAAACAAACACACCCCTCCTCTGAAACATAACTCTGTGTGATCCAATTAGTGTGAACAACTGATTGATTCTGCATACATACAAATCAAAAACACACATTTGTGCAGTAATTTAGCAGACATGGTTTTTGTACAGTAAATGCACATTCACCTTCTGTATGCCTAACATCTGCATATGCTGCCACATAAATACAGAAATAGTCATGATGTCATATGGGAGTTTAGGAAACATTAATGTGTGCACACCCACTCAAACATGCACATGTACACTCTCAACTGCATAAACACACACATACACATTTATAGACATATGTCAGCACTGGTAGAACGTGAGCTGCTGTTTCCTGAGGTTGTGTCTGGCTGAGGCGGAGGGCCTACATGCCTGACATACTAACAGCCATCTCCATGGAGACTGTAAAATCAGGAAAGCCAGATACAAAATGAATAACGTACTCTAATACTGCTTGTACAAATGTACTATTCTGCCTTATCTGTCTCTATTGTTTAAATCCCTTTCTGTGTCTATGTCTGTCTCTCTTATATACTGTATATCACATCATTGCTCTTAGTGATGATATTGCATTCATCTAAGTAAGAGTGTTGAGATCTGGAAAAACAGCACCATCGCTGCAACAAAGTCCAACAGGACAATACATTATACTTTCACAATTAGCCTTTGTTTCACCATTTTCACAGATCTCAGCAATTAACCTGGTGAGAATAAATTCATTTTTTAAGAGCAATGATGGATAAAGCTACAAAAAATAAGACCCAAGTTGTCATAAATGAGAATTATCCTTTACATTTACACTCATTACAAAGGCGGAAATGGAGAGATGCTTCTTGTCAGTATCCTTGCATGTTCATTGACACCTGCTGGACATTTTGTGTGTTGCAACCATGTGCTTTTGTTTGTTTTGGGTAATGACTCCGCCCTCACCTGTCATGCTTCCATGTGGTCATTGTCGGCCATTTTGTGCTCACCTGTACTCCGTTAACTCCTAATGATTAGGCCTACTTATTCTGTGCTCTGTCAGCCCCAGTTTGTCAGATTGTCCCAGTCTTTTGTTCTGAGCACATCTACCGTTGTTACCTGCTTTTCCTGTCTGCCAACCTGCTTTGTTGTTTGTTTGTACTCTGCCTGTGAACCTGGTTTTTGGATTTTGCCTGCCGCTTTGGATTATCTGCCTGTTTGGACTGCTTATTTGGACCTGCCTCTAGACCACTCTTTGGACTGCCCTCTAGTTTGTCAGCTCTTCTCCTGTTTCAGTTTTGTGGCCAAGAGCCTGCATTTTTGTTGAGTTTTTTCACCGTTTGACGGGACATTCTTTGTTGGAGTTGTTTTTTGACTTTTTCTGTTCAATTAAAAACTCTTGAATTTGGAACTTTCTGCATTTGGGTCCGAACTTTCTACAAAACCTGACAGCTCCTATTCTTAGAGAAAATTGACATGTGGATTGTGTAAAATGGGCTCTGCTCTGCATCAAGAGGATGTCCCTCGTAGTTTTAACATTCAGTGTGTATCTGATGGAAAAATAAATTTGATTTTGAAATTTTCTTGAATAAGAGACCGAATCCCTGAATACAGGAATTCCATCAAAAACAACCAGTAGCCAGACATCTTTCAGAGGCCAAACATTCATTGTTGGACTTTTCATTTATAGGTATTGTTTAGATAAATACAGGACCGAGAGGTGGTGACATTAACTTTCTCTGGAAGCAGAAAGAGGCTCTCTGGATTTACAATCACAGAAGCTAACATCTGAAAGACTTTAGTATTGGGAAGCTTTTACCGTCATTCTTACTATTATATAATAAACAGTTTGAAACATTTACTAATGGTTTTAAATGATACATTTATTGTGGTAATGGTATTTTGTGTGTCAGGATCCAGCCATTTTGTGGAGTATAATATGTAGGTGTTTACTGTAAATCCCGGTGATGAAAGCCAAGTGCCGAAACCAGGCGGGGAGTTCCGGTCCTCTGAAATTATGCCAACGCGGAAGTAACTTAAAACTGCATTCTATCAAAAGGCCACCAGGAGGCGACCGTGTTGGTGTCAAAAGGACTTCCGTCTCTATACAAGTCAATGGAGAATTCACCAACTTCTTACTTGATTTCTAACCTCAGTAAACGTTTTCAAAAAGTGTTTATGGTCTCAATCGCTAGTTTAAAGCCTTTTTCAATGCAGTATGATGTTCATTTGTGAGATTTTGGCCTCCCTGATTTTATATTTGACGATAAAGCAAGGTATGCATTAGGGCGTGGCTACATCGTGATTGACAGGTTGATTGGTTCACAGCTTCAGGAGGGCGCCTCTTGCTCCTCCTGATGCCCATAAGTAGAATCCGTGGGTTTTTTTACCCGGCATGCACCAGAAATTTTCAAGATGGCACTGCCCAGATCCGAAACTATTCGCTTCCAAGCAGCAGTCCACAAACCAATGGGTGACGTCATGGATGTTACGTCCATTTTATATACAGTCTATGGCCAAAACGTGTTTTTCTAGAACTCATCTCAGTGTTACCAGACTGTTTTTTCCACATTTTGTTGACTGAGAAAGCAGTTAGGTGTACATGTTGGTCATTACTTTTAAAGCATCGTTGCAAGGTGGTTTGTTTTGAGCACTATGACCAGCAATGCTGATTGCTGAACTTGCCTTTCACTCTGTACCTGGCAAGGTCCTGCTTGAACCACAGTCTGGTCAGCCTCAAGTTTACGTTAGGCTCACAATATCAAAGAGGCCAGGCTTAGTCAGTACACCATGTAACGCCTTAAATGTGAGATGCCCTTGATTGTAACAACAGGAGATTGACTTCACTGCCAGTGTTCAGCACCTTCATCGAGCCCTCCAGCAGGTACAGCAAACAACTGTAAGGTGACTGCTGTTAATGTTCACGTGTCTTTGTTTTTCTCTTACTGTTATACAATGGTTGTTTTTGTGTTACTGTTACACAACGCAGGTTAAAATGCCCATCTAACTATAGTTGTTATCTTTTTGCAAATCAGGTATAGTATGTATAATTATACCACTGTCTCACCTCCTTACTCTCAGTGTCTGCCTTTGTTTCTCTGTCACTGTCATTCTCTGTCTCTCTCTCACACACACACACACACACACACACACACACACACACACACACACACACACACACACACACACACACACACACACACACACACACACACACACACACACACACACACACACACACACACACACACACACACACACTGATGCACACACAGACAGATACACACATACATGGACACACACACACCCCTAGAGGCAGTTGTGTTGGCCTAGTTGTGCGTCTCTGTTTAACTCGGCGCTCTCCTCTCCTTCTGCCTGCGTTTCTGTTATCGCAGCACAGAAAGAGTGAACGAAGGAGCGAGGAAGGGCGAAACAGAAGGGGGAAGGGTTAGAGAGATGGGAAACAGAGAAAGTGAGGGAGGGAGGCTGGACAAGAAAAAATAAAGAAAGGGATGAAACTATGATAAACAGTACAGGTGCATAATTACCTTGAATTAAATGTATTTCCTCAACAATACATCAATAGACCTCGACTGAACTTACAGGGGAGATGTAAAATGTATTTTTTATAAAAACAGATAAAAACACTACAAACCGTAAGCATGTTGTGTTCTAGTCGAGTATGTAACAATGAGTCTTTTTTTGTAAGCGTCTTGTTACATTAAATAGGTACACTGAGACTTTGTTCATGGTCACCACATTGTCACCATGAGAGAAAACACATTTCATCCAAGGGAATTATGCACAAGCAACACTGAGAAATCTTCACAGATAAGTGTTTGACAGAATGTTTTTTAATGTTATAAATAAGGGCATAAAAACAGCTTGTGTGGAGGGCTTGTGCAGCAAAAAGAAACCTGACATGGTGTTTATGCTCTCCGTATTCTGGTTTAAAACAACAAAATGATCTTAACTAGCAACCTACTCTGAAGCAGAATTATGCTTCCCAACTGATATACTTTATTCTTACAAAGTACTAGTGAGACAAAATTGCTATTTGGCTTCTTTTTTTGGTTTTTGTTGTTTTAACTAACAAGTGTTTTAGATCAAATGAATGAATTAATGAATTAAGTAAAAACCAAACTACAAATAAAATATGTCCACACAAATACTGTATCTAAGGACTCTACAGTTATATATCATCTCCACCCACAATGGGATGCTGAAGCTGTTAGCATGAAGCTACTGTCGAGTTTACAATGACTGACAACATTAGCAGGCTCTTCCAAACCTTGACAGATCAGCAGGGAACCACATTTCATTGATTTGTCAGGAATTGAAGGACACACTTTTTCATTTTTTTTTAATCGATTATACTGGAGTACATTTATATTCTCACCAAACCAGATTATTATTGACTGCTGTCCACTGAGAATTGACTCTCAACTGACAGTGGCAGTACTGTACCACAGTGTGAGCATATTTGTGTATTTTGTGTTAATGCATGATAGAGCTTTCTCTCATGCAGTACGAGTTAAAGTAAATGTTGTTGTACCTTGTAAGGCCTGTGTAGTAAACACTGCATGTGCACATTTAACACATACAGATTATCAAACTGTACAGATTCAGGTTGCTATCGCCATCGGCAACAGGGAGCTGCAGGTAGGAGAAAGGGAGAGGGGGGTCGGGCACCTGGAAAGGCCAGAAATGGAAATAGAAAGGATGAAAGTAAGGAGAAAGGAAGTGGAAGAGGAAGAGGGGGATAGACACAGGGAGAATGAGTTGAAAAATGGAAAAAAAAGGAACGAGTGAGAGAGATGAAGTGAGGGATAACAGGAGGTGGAACGGACAGCTAATGGATAGTCTTTTGTGAGCAGACTCAGGCATGTCAACAGACTCATTTGCATGAACAAGCACTGAGCAGCAAAGAGTCAATGAGTCAGCCTCTCTCATCCCTCACACACACACGCACACACACACACATACACACACACACGCGCAGTGCTGCAATGCTCTTATCTTGTCAGACCCTGGCTATATTGTGCAGTACTCTTACATCCCACTTTCACTCACAGTAACACATGTACACAAACACACACTCACAGCATATAGGAAAGATAAACACTACATGAACAAAAAACACATTTGCATAGGCTGTCCTGGTAACTTGCTGTTTCCGATGAAAGAGTCAGCAGAAGCTTTAAACACTGGTGACATAAAGAAAACTCACACCTGTGAGGTAAGTTAATTTATACTCACTGTGAGCCATCGTGAAATAAGCAAGTGTCACATTGCGGGAAAAAACACCACTGACAGTCTTTATTTAAATGGAACTTGGGGATATAAACAGTTTATAGGACTGTTTGAGTTCCTATTAAATGAAACACTTCAGTCAAAATGCAGGATCACAACCATCGTCATTTGGTTTAATGATTCTTATTTAAAATCCTTTTCATGCATAGAAGATTAAATGCCATTTTATGCACCATATGTTTTGCACATTGAGTAAACTTTCCACAGTTAAAATGATCAAACTTAGTGATTATATGCCTATCCAAAAGTATATAAAGTGAAGAAAAATAACATTTGTACTATATGACTAGATCTGCCATCACTGACATTTTTTCCCCCTAAATGTGAAGACATGAGAAACATGTTCAGGCCAATAGCAACAAAGCTACCGGTAAGGATATCAATGCTAGCCATAACTGTTAAATGTTACAGTATGTATATTCAGCAGGAATACAGTAGTGGAGGAACAGGGGCATAGGTCAGCACTACTGCACTGCTGTAAGGCTGGCAGTGCTCCACAGTCGAGAAGGGTCATGAGGCAGTCTTCCTACGGCAGTGTTTAGACAGACAACAGCATTGCCTGAAAAACACAGCGTTGGGTCACAAGGCGTGCTAACATAGTGGTCTGTGGCCAAAAAAACACAAGGTTTTCTGTTACCGCAATACAGTATAGCATCATGTGTAGCCTGCATCACTGTCACATGCAGTGCAACTCAAACTGGTCGTTGTGCATCATATTGCATCATCTCACTAGTGCCCATGCAGGCCCATTGTGCCATTTTCAGTGTGAACATTTTGTAAGTGAGTTTCATAGCGCAGCTGCACGGACTACACTCACCCTATGAGCTATACGCTTTCCATGACGCTGTTGGAGAGCTTTCCAGAGAAGTTTACTGGAAGCACTCATTGCTTTGCTTACACTAAAGGTGCCAGCATGCTCCATCAGAAGTGCTTGTCTCATGGTTGAACAGCTTTGGAAACCTCCTCCCTCCACACCTTTCCAATATTGGACTCGGAGGGGCTGTGTTAAAAGTTTACTTAGCTTTCTGTCACCAACATCCTGACATTCATACCCACCTCATGAGTGACGGACTAACTGTGTGGAGGTGAGACAGTATAAGCAGGGTTTGAACTCCTCGAGCTCTCTTTTGTAATTCTATTATTTATTTACTTTTGTGCAACATCAGGAAAGCCTTTTAGAAGAGACTGTAAGAAAAAGTGCGCTATTATCTCCATAATCATCTCATCCCAAACTGGAAGACTTGTTTACATTGATCAATGAGCCAATGATTCTTCCAATTATTCCAACTACTGTTCCTCTTGCAGACGTTTGTGTGGTGTCGGGTGATAAAGAGGTCGATACATTTATTTAATTAGGACATTATTACCCTCACAAAGTGGCAGCTATTAGTATGGTGGCCATTTTAGGACATCTAGGACTCAGTTTGTCAGAAAAAGAACACACTGATCAGCATCACTGTAAATCTTCCAGTGTTAGCTAAATGGCTTGTTTTCTTTGTCCCCATTGTCCTCTTATTATTATGATCACTTTTTAATCCAACTGAAGTGGTAAGTGTGAAAGAGAATAAAAAAGGAAAGTATCCACCCAGTGAAAATATTTCTATTGTCTTTATCTTTGCTTCAATGATTAGACTAAAAATATATATCTCATGTTCATTTTTTTTCCATCTCTCGTTTTTTTCATTCACTCTTCTCTGTAAATTTATCAAGAGTAGACCGAGACAGAGTGGGCAGTGATTTTCAAAGCACTCTCCACTGAACAAACGAACCACCACGTCAGAGATTTATCTAGAAACAGATCAAAGGTGGTGCTAATGTCAAGATTCTCTTTGTTCTCAGACATGCAGGTGCACACATATACATACAAGCAAACCTCGGTCAACAGCCCTCGCAAAAGCAATACAGTTGCATTTGTTGCATCAATTAATAAGTGTGACATTGTGGAGATGACTATCCTGATCGTCCCTCAAGCAAGTCCTTGAGCTTTACCCTTTGCAGGCCACACCAAGAAAGTTCTATTAAAGAATTTTTTTTTTTTGCTTTTCCTACCTCTTTGAGGCCATGACAACATAAAATATGGATTTTTTTTTTTCCTCATTGACCCTAATTTTTTATGTTTTACAGACCTCTACAGACCTCATTTGTTCAAAACCTTTTAAAAAACATGTTAGAGACTCATTCTGTTCGTGTACAAAATGAAAAAATGAAACTCAACTTCAAAAATGTCTCCAGCAGGATCTCTTATGTCAGCAGTGATTTGTGCATAACCTGTTTCCTATTAAGAAATAACAGTTTAGATGTGAACGGATAATAAAATAGAGAGAGAGAGAGAGAGAGAGAGAGAGAGAGAGAGAGAGAGAGAGAGAGAGAGAGAGAGAGAGAGAGAGAGAGACAGAGAGAGAGAGAGAGAGAGAGAGAGAGAGAGAGAGAGAGAGAGACTAAGAGACAGAGAGAGAGAGAGAGAGAGAGAGAGAGAGAGACTAAGAGACAGAGAGAGAGAGAGAGAGAGAGAATCTGTTGACTGAAACAAGTCAAACTTCATGAAAAACAAACAGAAACAACTTTACTCAGACTTTGTTTTTCAGTTCAGTAGGAAACATCCGACTCTCGTGACGTTAATGCTTCAAAGTGGCTCTGAAGGGTTTGAACTCGTCAGTCATACCATAACCATAACGTAATCTGATGCTCTTTTTGTGCATTACATACCTCATACAAGTGGTAAAGATTGCCCAAAAAGTTAAATGGGTTAAACAGATTTAGTTTTTGACCAGATATCATGACACAAAGTGACCTCTACCAAATGGTTGAGCAGACCTACAAAGGGTTAACCCCTTATTCCAATGTTCCATGTCCTCAATCTTCCTCTTTTAACAAGCCTATTGAATGGAGTACAAATGTCATAGGAAAAGGTTAGGCAAAAAAGACAAATGTGCATGTGAACACCCAAATCAAACATTATTCCCTATTCCTCAAAAAGTATGGATTTTGCCTTACATAACATATTTGACCATTTTGTCCATTCCTCAACTTTGTTTATATCAGTTCCAGGCATCGTATTTCATAAGTAACTTAAACATGTCATGATAAAACTACTCTTGCATGCATTTATTGTTGTTCAATGGATTTTAAAAACTTGGATGAATAATCCTACAATTTACTGTGTTGAGAAGCAACAACATAATCTAGTTTAGTCAGTGTAACAGCATGCTAATGTGTGCCAAAACCTGCTCTGTTGTTACTCCTGCTTCAAGGTAGGAAGGCAGATTTGTATAAAGGATATAGGAAACTTAGGTGTGAGGGAATCATGATGCTTGAGATGATGCACTGGTTAGAAGAGAGCTTTTGACAGAACACCCTGTGCCCCCCCCCCCCCCTCCGTGTGCCGACCACAGTGCACACACCGAGCAAAGACAGAGAGAGATGAGATTTGACCTTTTCAGTTGGTCTTTGGATGTCTCTTGCACAGCCAATGTCCCCGTGTGAAAAGAGGAAAGAAGTCAAACTGAAAAGCCACTACAGGCCACTCAAATACACACACACTCAGTGTAGCACAGGGGAGTGTGGACTCTTTAACTTGGCCTGTCGCCTTCTCTCACTGCCCTTTCTAGTGAAAATGTCAGCCCATCCTTCTCTCTGTCTCTCTTTTTTCTACTTCTCTGCCCAGGTGACACAAGATTAATATGGCAAAAATAAAGAAAAAACAATGTCCACCCACCCTGCTCCACAAGGCATACTGCAAATGTTTCAAGTGTCTAGCTGGTGATTGATGCTTTGGGCTTGAAGGTAGTGTTTTACTTAAACTTCAGTCATGCCAGGTCTGATCAGTGGTGACACACACACACCGAAGGGAGAAGAGACAAGCACAGTATCTCAGTGAGACCAGAGTGAATGTTGTTTTTCTTCATGTGGTCTTTGGATGGGAAAGGTAAAGAAGATTGTTGCTTCCCAAAATCAAGAACATATACTTATGTGACATATGTGATAATTACACTGACATTTCTATTTTATTTCACTGATCCCTGAAAACCCCAAAGCACAGACATAATTAAAAATAAGAAAAACTGACAGAAAACTGAAATTTTGAGACTACTAATCATGTATTGCGTTTGTGATCAGACCTCCAGCCAAGCTCACATATTGAAAAAGAAAAGGCAGGGTAAAAGACTTAGACTTAAGTCTTATCTAACTCTAATAGCAAAGGGGTAAACTGAGAGAAGGAAAGACATAAGAAAATGAAATCATTTGCTGAACATCTGTTGTTTCTTCTCCATTTTGACAGCTATAAACATTTTCAATTAATTTACTGTCTGAATACATAAGGGAGAGAAAAATGAAAAAGCTTGGGATATGAGAGAGGAAACAGGAAAGATATGTCAGGCAAAAGAGAGAAATTGTTTCAAGGAGGAAGGCAGAGAGAATGAGTGGATTTGTGAGAGAGACTGGCGGAGAGAAGATGAAAGCTCAAACGGACAGGTACTGTAGTGGTACTCAAGGTCTCACTGTGAAGAGGGAAATCCTGCTGTGACCCTTGAAGGCATGTCAAAATGTCAGCTTTGTGTGTTATTGTGTGAATCTGCATGCATGTATGGAGGATCTATGAACTTATCTAGTTATGTTTCATAGTCATTGTAGATTAATGCCCTAAATCAGAACAGAAAATGTCTCATACATTCCTAAGTTGTGACATACTGATTACTATGACTAATTATATTATAATCAAATACATTCATACCTTAGTAGTCTTTTACAGCATATACTTAAATACAATATGTTAATAATGATGTATTACACTTTATAATCCTCTGACTGTTAAATATTCCCTACAGTATTTAAAAAACTGTTTATCAACATATGGAGAACACAAAGTTGGATCGTCTTACATATTGCAGCAGATTACTTGAAATGATCTTCAGATACAGCACTTATTGTATCAGGTTTGTTTTTAAATGTCTTTTAACTGGTTTGATTGAGTACGCTAGCTGTGTGTGGGCTCTACTGGATTTTTGCAAACATCACTATGACAAAGAACATGACATGTCAGGACTTTTAACCGCGCCATCTGCCTTTAGCTGCAGATTTATGGTGCTGTGTATTTGTGTCTTGCCACTCAGTATGATCCAAAAAACAATATTAATTTCCTGTTTGCAGAAGCTTTTTTCTCCAGTTGGTAATCCATTTTTGTAATGCACCACTGTAACTGGCACAGCTGTTTCAAAGCTATGAGACACATAATGTAACTCGTTGAGCGGATAATTATGGGACTGCCACACCCTCTAATTTAGGCACTTGCATAGATAGATCTCAAAGGGGCCTCAAGCAGCTGCCCTTTTGTGTTCCTAGAGAGAAAGTGTCCTTTTTCTGGGGTGTCTTTTTAATTAAAATAAAATCCTGTTATTCTGTTATCCTGTCAAATTCAGTGTGACAACAATATTCTGAGTATATCATCATGTTCATCGTTCTACTCCTCCATTCACAATCTCTCTTACCAAAAAGGTAGTAAACAAGGGTATTCAATATAGGCTCTATTTAGCTACACAAATATACTATGAACTGTGCTTATCTTTGACCTGTTAAAATCTATCTGATAATTTATATACATGTTATATGTTTTCCTCCCTTCTGTAACGAGCAGCCAAGTCTCAGTGCTCAGTGTTAGCTATGTTAATCTGCGTTTCTAGCTCTCTTTTATTTGTATTAGTTTTTTTTATATTTCATTTAAATTCACCCAACCCCTTTTACACATACTGCTGCTTTGCCTACAAGAGTGAAAATAGTGGGTGCACTTCCATGCAAGCAAGAGCTATCCCTGTGCTTTGGTCATCTTGTCTGGTGTATTTACATAGTTAGCCCCAAGCTAGATGGAGGACGACTAAGAAGCACATCACAAGAACGAGAAGACCCATAAGGAACAATAATAATGCAAACACAAATCTCCAAATCCCTCAACAAAACAATAAAAACAACCAGGGAGACCTTCGTTTAACTAATCACTGAGAGCTCTTACAAGTACATTAACGTATCATTTCATGGTCCAGCTTTGTACTGTATATGACCAATTATTGTACTGTATGTACCCCAAGTAACAACTAAATACCTTTAAACAATATTGAGAGAAAATGTGTTTTGCTTATTGTATTTGTCACTCCACTATTGGCTTATGGAGGAGCTGTTAGTGATGCAAACGAGGCCATGATCCCTCACCGGCTTCCCACCCATCAACACTACCATGCAAAGTCTCTGCAGTATAATGGCAGAGTGCATTTTCCCCCTCTACCATCAAATCACCTTAATCTGTGTGCTTTATCAGTAGCTTTAGAACCTTTAAATCAGGATGAGTTGGTACAAATTCTTAACCAAATCTACCAGAAATTATTTTAGACCTTTGTTTTGGATCAAAGGATACGCATCATGCTCTCATGGGCACCCGTGTCTGTAAAAACAGTACTTATCAGTACAAATATATTCATCTTTTTGAGTGTGGAACATGACCTTAAGATACACCCAACTCACCGAACTCACCCACTCGTACACAAATACACACAGAGCACAGTACTGCGGCTGAACTGATCAGTCTCCTCTCTGTCAGTTCTGTTTAGCATCAGGGTGTTTGGTGTTGTCACTAACAGCCTGTGGTGACCATCCAATCAATCATCCAATCAATAAAGAACTGGATACAGCATGCAACTCAGATTGATTAATTGTTTCCAATGCAAACCTCACCTCTCCCATGCAAAAACATTACAGGCCTACAGGGTTTACTGTGAGATAGTATTCAGTACAGATAGTGGTACACTATCTCCAAGCCCTGCTAAAGATGATGCACGGTTTGGAGATAGAGTCTCACTCACTTACTTACTACTTTCATAGTGTAGTAGGGAATAACATGGCTACTCTCCAAACAAGACTAAGAATTCTGACAAATAATTAAATTATTCATCCGTACCAAACTCAGACATTACACTCTGTCCTGAAATGTATCCTCATGGGGGGAACACTGTTTTTTTTATCCCCTGACATTTGTAACAAACTGGAAAATTATTCCATGGCTGTGTTGAACTCCACATATTTCAAATGGAAACTCTGATTTGGGAGCTTAAGGCCAAATAGATGGTGAAATGCTGAAATCCTTTGTTTTTTACTTTTTTCCAGAAGACTCTGTACTTGACCATGACAAAGGGTGAATGCATTGTTAAACCAACTGCAGTTATGAAAGATGTACTGTATGAAACTGCGTGGGTTATGTTTAGCACATTTACCTGACATGGAGCGACACTAGTGATCGGAAATGCAGAGGCAGAGCCATTCTTTGAATAAACTACCTTGTTCATTGAAAAAAAGGGAATATACAGTGTTGGACGACATATCAAGGATCATTTACTTAACTAAAAGTACCAATATAGCAATGTAAAAATACTCCATTACAAGTAAAAGCCCTGCATGAAAAATCCTACTTGAGTTAAATTACACAAGTATTAGTGGTAAAATATACTTAAAGCATTCAAGTAAAAGTAGCATGTTACTGTTGTAGCTGCTTACATAATTATGCTTCATTATCAATAATCTTGTCTTGTCATATATAATAATATATCAGTCAGAGAGACAAAACAGGTACTTTTACTTGAATGAGCTAAGTTCGAACTCCTTTATATACTGTACAGTTAGCTAGTTCAGTCAAGTGGTTCCCAAGCTAAGGGTGGGGCCCCTCCAAAGGGTCACCAGATAAATCTGAGGGGTCATGAGATGATGACAGGGAGAAGAAACACATTTCTCACACACAAATCTGTTTTAAGGTTTTGGTCTTTTTCTCTGATCTTTGAGTTTTGGTGAAATGTTGGATGATTTGAACATTTATTGGAATTCAAATATGTCAGAAGTTTAGAGGGAAAAATCACTAGTTGATGTCTAACCCTAACTTATAGACATCTGAAATGTGACCCAGACTACACACTACTTTTTGTAAAACATCAAAAGACAAAACGGTTTGAAACCACTGGTTCTGAAAAGTCAAATAAATGTATTGGAGTGTAAGTATACAGTGGGACATAATAGACATACTAAGTTAAGTATCTCAAAATTGTACTTATTTGCAGTATTTGAGTAAATATAGTGTCTCTCCATCACTGGGAATATGCCACCCACTGCAACAATATAACTGTTTCATGTGTTTTAATCATTTCAGTGACAGTGAAGCTCCGTGTGAAAGCTTAAGCTACTGTCTACCAGTCCGTGGCTACAAAGACAATGCTGTTTCTTGATTAAATTCATTACTGGGTTTCGCTCTACAGGAGATTTGTAGGTTTAAGAAACAAAATCAAATAACAGAAGCAATAATCCTGTAAAATTTGGACCTGGATTGCTGTTTACAACTGTTACTATTATTGCAATCTTTTTTATAATATGTGGTAAAATGTAGGGTTTGAGCAACAGCATCATGTGTTAGGTATGAAATCTTTACCTTTTCCTTGGTGCCAGTCTGTGTGTTGTCTGGCCTGGTACGAATGGTAAATGGGGATGCAAGCCTCAGCAGGATGCCCCGGAACGAAGGCTCCATCTTGGGTGAGACGATCTCAAAACAGTCCCTGAATGAGAGACTCCGGTGAGGCTCAATGCGAGCCTGTCTCCTCAGTCCCTCTCCAAGCTGCAATAGCTCCATGCGAGGTCCCAGAACAAGGTGAAATGGGAAGGCACGGCAAAACGTGGCCAGGCCAATGCGTAGATCACTGGGGTTGGTGGAAAGTGAGAGGGGGGGCCTCTTGGAGCACACTGAGGCAGAGTTTGGGAGAGAGGAGAAGGAGGAAGGGGATATCTCTTGGATTTGGAAGGATAGGCAAACTGTGGGAGCAGTGGTTGGGAAAGGAGAGGGAGGGGATGGGGAAGAGGAGGGTGATGCAGAGGGAGACGCCGTCGGAGTTGGGGTTACAGAGTCACCGTCCGTGTGTTCTGTATCTTCATTGGGCAATAATGGAGTCAGAGGTGGCACCTCTTCCACTTCAACTTGTGAATGAAAGATCCGCCTGGCAACAGCTCTGATCAAACCTGGCATGACCAATCCTACAACAGGGGCAGGGTTGAAACAATGAAGAAGCAACACCTTCCCTCTTCCATCGCATTCTCCTCGCTCTCCAACTTTGACCAATTTTCTTCTACCTGTCTCCTCCTCGTAAGGATCCTTGCACTGGAAGGAGGGGCTCTCAGATGAGGCACGGCGCCCTGTAGAGGTGCGAATGTGTTCCAAAATGGCATCAAAGCCATTGAAAAAGTCCTGGAGGTTGCCGCCTACGGCCCGGAGCACACGCTCGTTTTCTTCAAAGCAAAGGCCAAAGAACTCCTCTCCGAAATGCTCTCGCAGCTCACAGAATGGTACTCCTGGAAGAAAGGAGACACAAAACAGGCGGACACCAGTGTCAGCAAATGGACATTACACTTTACTGAGGTTACATATAGATTAACTGTGTTACAGATGGTATTAGCAATATGATTGATGAGGCATGTTATTAAGCATTCTACAAGCTTTCATCTTGGTTCACTGTTTTTAAATATTATTTCCATCACCGAATTCTGCACTTGAACATTAAGTCCCTTAAGATAATAAGATAATAATTTCCTGTTTCAGCTGTTTACATTAAAATCTATGTTACCCCTGATCCTAGACTTAAAATCAGAAAAAAAATACACTACCGGTCAAAAGTTTTAGAACACCCCAATTTTTCCATTTCTTTATTGAAATTCAAGCAGTTCAAGTCCAATGAATAGCTTGAAATGGTACAAAGGTAAGTGGTGAACTGCCAGAGGTTAAAAAAAGATAAGGTTACCCAAAACTGAAAATTATACAAAAACACTTAAAAATGTAGGTCTTTCCTACAGAGAAATTGCGAAGAAAGTCAAGGTGTCAGTGAGTACAGTTTCCTTCAAAAAGCAGTCAGAAACTGGGGGAAACTCTGAAAGGAAGAGGTCTGGCAGACCCAAAGCCACAACAGAGTCAGAAGACAAGTTTCTGAGAGTCAACAGCTTGCGTGATAGGCGGCTCACAGGACAACAGCTTCAAGCACAGCTTAATAGTGGTCGTAGTAAGCAAGTCTCAGTTTCAACTGTGAAGAGAAGTTGCAGGTTTGACAGGTCGAGTTGCAGCAGGAAAGCCATTGCTAAGACATCAGAATAAGAAGAAGAGGCTTGCCTGGGCCATGAAACACCACCAATGGACTACTGAAGACTGGAAGAAGCTGTTATGGACTGATTAATCAAAATTTAAAATATTCTGTTCATCACGCAGGAGTTTTGTACGCCGTCGAGTAGGCTAAAGGATGGTTCCTCAGTGTGTGACATTAACTGTCAAATATGGAGGAGGAAGCATGATGGTCTGGGGCTGTTTTTCTGGAAACTTTTGACCGGTAGGGTAACTTTAAGCATATCAATCACAGAAAATCAGTGTTCAAAACAATCAAACATCAAAGCCTTGCTAAAATAATGAATATTGATGAGACAAAATAATCATGTCACATTCCTACTGACTGTGTAATAACTGATAATATAACATAGGATTAAAGGATTATAGCTAAATTAAAACTGACACTAATATAAATAAACCTGTAACCGAAAATCTAAAAAAAAATGTGCAAGAAAATACACAAAATTTGGGCAGTATTGAAAGATTCAGACAACTGAACAAACTACAGAGATAAGCACAAACAATACAAGTGATTTAAGTTACAGATACACATTTACAACTTGAATTTAAATAGTGTCCAAACATTCAGAAAATGACTGACACATATAAAAAACAAACAGATTATATGAATATACTGTAAATATATTATTGTGGTTTTACAAGCAGAACAGACAAGAGGCAATTTGGTCAAGGTGGAGACACACACTTTATATCTGTCCTGTCACCTCCACTGTAGGAATCCTACTAAAGTGAAAAGTAATGCCTTTCTTCTAACAGCAAATGTATAATGTTGTACCAGCTAAACAACCATAATCCACAGGTTTGTTTGTTTTGGGTTTTTTTTTTTTTTTTACCATGCATTTAATTGAAATTCAGGCAAATAAATGATAAAACATTGTAGATCTGGCTTAAGCTGTTTGGTTTTTACCTGATCCATAAATACAGTTGGCCTTGACTACCAAAATTGTGGTTTACCAAAAGATTGTCACTGACACACCCACCATGAAAGCTCTCCTGTGCTCTCATCAGTTGACCATGATGCAATACGAGCTACACAGATTACACACAAACACACAGGTGAGAGAGGTAAGATGGGACCATGAGATGGAGACCCAGACTGGTGTAATGTTTGTATTGATGCTGGCGTGTAACTGGACTACTGTGTGGTGCAGAGGGTGCAAGGTCTAGAAGTAGTTGTAAAGCCTCCAGATTTTATGTCCCACCTGGCAAGGAAACAGCTTGGAATTGCCCAGGAAGAGCTGGAAGAAGGCTTCCAACGGCTTAGCTTTGCTTAGCCTGCCGCTGCCATGACTTGCATCCAGATAAGTGGAATAAAATTGAAGGGATGTATGTAAACTAAACTGCATCTAGCTCAGCTTTACTCTCAGAATGTATATGGAAGGCAGTCATGGGTGTTAATTGGGAAATGAGCTGCTACCATAGTAAATTCAGGTGCTATAATTACATATAAGTTGCAAACACAAATTGATAGGGTAGCATAGCACAAACTCGGCTTATTTTTATATGGGTTAATGTGGATTTAAGACTTTTTCTCACAACTGGACAACAGAATTTCGGGAAAAAAATTAGACAGAGTAACACACGGGCAAAAGTAGATGGAAAGAGGAGGATTTGCAGGCAATGAGAGAAGAAGACAAAACATGAAAGGAGATAGAGCATGGAGTAAGTTGAAAAGGTGAGTGAGGGTAAGAAGAAATGGAAATAAGAAGATGACTAAAGGACAGATAAGTTGACTAATAGTAATGTGCAGTTAATGCGGAGGACCACAAGGAGGAAAAGGACTATACGTACAGGCAGGAAGAGATATTCGATGGTACAGAAGGAGGACGAAAATGTGCTGAGTGACTCACCGAGAAATGGTGTGTGCCTGTGTGTGTGTGTCAATGTTGGACCATAGAGACAGTAGAAGCCTTGGGACTGAGTCATACAGTGTGTGTGTGTGTGTGTGTGTGTGTGTGTGTGTGTGTGTGTGTGTGTGTGTGTGTGTGTGTGTGTGTGTGTGTATGTGTGTGTGTGTGTGTGTGTGTCTGAGTTTGCATGTGTAAATTAGCATGCATGCTGGCTAGGTCATGATACTGTATCTTCCTTTTTCATTAGATGTGTCTACAGTGTGTTTTAGAGGTTGAGCCTCTAGGGGAAGGCTTTGTGTGTGTTATCGTCCACATACACACATACTAGTGCTGAGGACATGCATGGGAGCAAAGAGAGATGCAGTGCTTATGGGTGTCTTCGTATGAAATAAAAATAACACGGTACAGTACCAACTGCTACAACATAAGAAGAACACAGGCAGAAAAAAGTTATTACACACTATACAGTAAATAAATGCATACAATAAATAAACTGCATGTATATAGCATTTTTATCTAAAGCAAAATTTGCCTCTTATTCACACTTCACAAACTTTACTTCACATTCTTACCCAGTATGGTGGCCATGTACTGCAGGATTTGTAGGACGTCCTCCTCTGAACCAGAATTTTCTAGAAATGGACACTTCTCCTCTTTCTTCTCCCTTTGCTTCTCCTCACCACCAACATCTTGGCACCTGTGAAAGAAACAAACCAAACACACACAGATCAAGCATGATTAGATAAGTAAGAAAGCCCTTCTAAGCTAATACCAGATTAAACTCTACCTAAGGTTTGTTGCTAGAAACCCAATTTATTTAGGTGACTGTACAAATCTCAGAGACATATACGTAATTGCATCGATAGATAATACTTGGGTTTAGTGACAATTTTTTTTTTTTTTGTGATCTGAGTGACCTCACCCTTCAATTATCCCAAGCAGATTCATATTTGTTAGTCTCTGAGTAGATCCGCTGAAGCGGTTGGAAAATACAAAGATAGGGCAGAGTGCACAAGGTCACCTCAATAATGGAAGTAAGGGAGGGGCATGCAATGCGCTCTCGCTTCCCAACTCAGATTTATTTTGTTAGCTGGACAATGAGACTTTCCGGTCACAAGTTTCACTGCATTTTTAACCATTAGCTGAAAGTAAACAAGGGACCAGTTACACTGTGCATGAAAAAGGGAAGAAAAAGAAAAAAGGAAGGCACCAAAGAGAAATAAAAAGTCATAGTTATTCCAATCCTGTGTTTATTTTTATACAGTATGTGCTTTATAGACAATGTTATCACATATTGTCTCAGATTGAATCCTCTCTACTGATTTCTTTTTTTTTTTTGACAGAGGGACAATGAGAGAGAGACAAGAGCTGACGGACTTAGTGTGATTGTGTTTCTTTCTCTATTTGTATCTGTTTGGTCAAAAAAGAGAGGAATAAGAGAGAAGGGTCTGTGAATGGGAGGATGAGGGGTAGCAGAGACAGTGAGAGGCTAACAGAGACAGAGCAGTTATGTATGTGTCTATATGTGTGACAGACAGACAGGCAGGCGGACAGACAGAGGAGTGAGAAAAATAGAGGCAAAGAGTGGAAAATGAGTGATGGGGACGGCAGGACAAGACAGCAGGTGGACAGCAAGTGACAGATAGAGTCTAGAGACTGATGACAGAGGATGGGAGTCAGAAATAAAAAGCAGACAAAGCAAAAGAGACAATCCTACCTGATCTCTTGTTGTCTGTAGAATTGCAGAGTTCGCTGTAGAGCCTCCTGAACAGTCTGAGTCTACAAAAAGAGGTGAAAAATGTTAGACACGCAAGTTTGTATTTGAGTGTGTGCATGCATTTATTTATGCATCCACGTGTGACTGCATTTATTGCACCTCAAAGCTTAAACACTGTATATTAAGTCATTCATACACTAGTAAAAGTCATTAAAGGGTTAGAGATAAAACTGGGAGGGATAGATGAGAGGGAGAACATTTTGGGTGATGCTCTAAAAGACTGAGAATTATTACTGATACTGTATACAAAACACTTTTCAACTAAATGATACGATGATGCATATGTACATTGTTGCAAGTTGCCATGTTTGACTCTGCTGTTCTTTTCTCAGGATAAAAATATATATATTTATATATATACTGTATATATATATATATATATGTGTGTGTGTGTGTGTGTGTGTGTGTGTGTGTGTGTGTGTGTGTGTGTGTGTGTGTGTGTGTGTGTGTGTGTGTATAGACAGGATTTTAGATAGATAAATTGTTATATTTTTAGTTTTGATAAAATATTTCATTATCTTCATTTAACATAATAATTACGTGTGTGTGTGTGTGTGTGTGTGTGTGTGTGTGTGTGTGTGTGTGTGTGTGTGTGTGTGTGTGTGTGTGTGTGTGTGTGTGTGTGTGTAGTTGGTGTATTTTGCTTATCTGACCTCTAAGCCTGAGAGAGAGGGTCCGATGTGATTATCTGAAATACGGCTATAATGCAAGGCTGTGGTGACAATACTAGAACACAGTGTGCCAGCTGGAGGGGTCATGCTGAGGCCTCTGCTCACTCCGGACAGATACAGGAATGATTGTGTGTGTGTGTGTGTGTGTGTGTGTGTGTGTGTGTGTGTGTGTGTGTGTGTGTGTGTGTGTGTGTGTGTGTGTGTGTGTGTGTGTGTGTGTGTGTGTGTGTGTGTGTGTGTGTGTGTGTGTGTGTGTGTGTGTGTGTGTAAAGAGAAACAGAGGGAGCAAGAGAGAAAGAGAGACATTGGTGAGTTGTGTTGTTGCAGAGCAGTGAGAAATAAGAGAGACATTGTGTGCAGACAGAGAACAAATATCTACATACTTTATGTGTCAGTCAGCAGGTGTTTTAAAATAAAAAATATAGCACTTTCATTCTCTTCATTTATTGCACCTGACCAGTTGGACGAAGGTTTATGCCCATATTCACAACAGCACTAACAACTGCAAATATTGTAGCACTCAGAGCCACTTCTATCCACGACTGCTGATACAAAACATTTTCACTTTTAGCTCAACAGAGAGCTGCACATCAACAGCAACGGGATTGACTCTTGATACGAGCAACTGTTAAAAACTGATAGCTAAAAAACAGTGATCCATATCTTCACAGACTATTTGTGAGAAAAACTCCTTGTTTCTCCCTGTCACCACTCTATTCCCCACTTACATGTGTGTGTGTAAATGGTGTGTGTGTAAACAGACATGGGGTTCCCTCATGTCAATCTCCTGTAACTCCGTCCTTCATTCAGCTACTCATTTACCATCAAGCATGCACAGTATAGCGTATGTGTACACACAGGATTCTACAATATGACCGAACACACAGGCACAAACTGTTATCAGCCAGACACACATGCATGTGTAAACACACTGTACACATACATCATCATTAGTCTACATTGTTATGATCACTGGCATGTTTACTGTACACACAACTGGATGGCCCATCACACATTAATCTCACTTGGTCACACACATAAATGTGCATGGATAGTAGGATAGTAGGAATCAAGAATCACACACAGTAACAGAAGCATTGTAATAAATTGAATGTGTTTAAACTGAATAAATATTTTTGCATTTGTATCATTTAACCATGGTAATGTTTGAGTGAGAAGATCTTCTATTAAAATGAATGAGTGTCTTTTAGGACACACACACACACACACACACACACACACACACACACACACACACACACACACACACACACACACACACACACACACCCTTCTTCTCCTTTTCTCCTGTCTTTCTGTAGTTCCCATCTTCTTTATCCACACCGCTCTGTCTCTTTTGTTTGCTCTGTCTCTTTACATTGGGACGGGAGCAGAATCTCACCAATACACACTCATTCCTCTTGCTTTGTTGCTCTGCACTGCTTTCTCTGCCTGTGTTTCTCAGTCATACTCTTCTCCACTATGTGAATCAGCTTTTCCTGCCTGTCTGTGTGACTGATTCTCTCTCTCTCACACACACACACACACACACACACACACACACACACACACACACACACACACACACACACACACACACACACACACACACACACACACACACACACACACACAGTGCACCAGCTCCTCCTTTGCTCCTGTTATCTCATCTTCCTCCTCCAAATTTCCATTAGCATGAGCTGGTGCGTTATATGGTCACAGAGCAGTGGGTACTGGTGCTCCAGCACAGTTGGGAAGCTGTCACCACTACTACAGAAAATAGAGACTCATACGCCAGATGAGACCCCGCAAGATAAATCACAGCATGAGATACATCAGGCTTCTCTGTCAGGGAGGAGGCTAGTAATAAAGCAGGTACAAAGTAAACAAGACGAAAAGCAATCTGCTTTGTGTCAGAAGGTTTTAAGGGTTGCATCTGAGCATACTGCAATAATTAAAGCCACATGAAGTACTGGTGGTAGTATGAATATGCTGATATTGCATAGGACATGTCTCAGGTGAGTATTTTGGCCTGACTAAGAAAAAGAGATGCACCAGTCAAACATTTAGATGTGCAGGATCATAATGGTGGCCTACATTTACCATATAACTGCAACGCCCTCAGATCAAATTTGCTGCTTTTCTTTGTGTATATAATTTGAAAACATCACCCTGAGCTGTGGGAAATTATAAAAGAAATTTGAAAATGAAAATAATTGTTAGTTGCAGTCCTAGATTGATGACAAACTATTTGGTTTCTCACAATCCCATTAGCAGATTGCATCAATATAGTCTATTGAAGTTTTTTTGTAGTCTGTAACAATAGCAGGCAATAGTGAGATGAATGTATTTTCTTCTCTGGTAGTATTGAAATTACTGAAAAGTGTGTAGATCGACAATTTGTCTCCCTGTTTCCTCTGATTTTTTTAGACACAAGCCCCATTCAAGGAGCGTGTAAGAGGAAGGCTAATCACAGAGATTCCAATTAAAATACCCACTATCTTATCACTCAAAGCAAAATGACCAACTAAGTATTCAGCTAAAAGCAAGGTAGATCCACTTCTTGCTAAAACAATTTCCTGTTCGGGAAGATGTGACCACTGATTTAAGACTTAACAGAATACATACAAAAGCACACTCACACACTTGTCTGATGCTTTTCATATTTTGTGGCCAGCTCTCCCTTTTGTTTCGGCGTCATGGGTCACTAAGATAATGGCCACCTTACATGTATATACACTTGAGAGAAAAAATGAATGTTTGCTCACATGTAAATTTGTCTGCATGTGTGTGTGTGTGTGTGTGTTGCTTCTGGGTCAGTGTGGTCAGGGTGAAGACAACCACAGAGAGCATGCTCTGTTCTCTCTGTCACGGTCCATTGCAGTCAATAACAGACACTGCCGCTGCACGCAGTCACTGTGTGTGTGTGTGTGTGTGTGTGTGTGTGTGTGTGTGTGTGTGTGTGTGTGTGTGTGTGTGTGTGTGTGTGTGTGTGTGTGTGTTGTGAGCAGTGGTGTGTGTGTGTGTGTGTGTGTGTGTGTGTGTGTGTGGGAGAGAGAGAGAGAGATAGAGAGAGAACAAACAAGATGATAAACAGTGTATTGTGAATGAGGGAGGGAGCAAATGTGCCAGGATGTGTTTAAGGGCTTATTTGTTACAGTATGTGTATTGTTGGCCTGGTTTTTTTAAACTCCTTTCAAAACTGCGCCACCATAATGGGGCGCCATGTCTTGACTCCCACGTAAAATAGTCCAAATCTTAGCGCTGCAGCCACTGATTTATTCGCTTTTAACAAACCAAAACAAAAAAAATGTGGAGTTTAACCTGAGGTCAAAGACATAGCGAATGCCCCTTTCAACATGTTTTCTGAAGAGGAATAGACTCAATCCTGCTGTTTCCCTCTGTCATTATTTATTTACAATCATTTGGAAAAATATCATTTTTGTGCCTACTTAATGAAACCTACAATTAATAAACTAATTCTACTGTATGTATGATTTCAGTCTAAGTCCAGTACTGATGCTGTTTTTGGTCTCCAGAGGGAAATATACTCTTTGTCTCTTCAGCTACTAAATCGTCCACGAGCTAGTCACTAACTTTGTCTGTATGTTGTTGTTGAAGCGACCCAACGAGTGCAGTGACAGTGAAACTCAACAGTAAAGCTGATTTCATAATGTGCTGTGTGTTTCTGACTATAAGCAACAAGGAATAAGTATTCATGCCGCTTCTACAGTTGTGACCAAAATTATTAGCCCCCCTTGTGAAATTAGACAAAATTCTTGATTTCTCCATGGAAATGGCCATTAACAACACGTGTTTGTTATTGTGGAAACAAATACACCACTAACCCTAACCCAAGACAAAAGTTGACAAGTTTGATTAGGATTTTTTATTGATACAATGAGTTGAAACAAAAAAGGGCAAAAATTAGAAATCCAAAATTATTAGCCCCCTGGCCATTAATAGTCAATAGTGTACCCTTTCTGAGCCACAACTGACAACAACCTCTTTGAGTAGTTCTTTACTAGGTTGGCACAGGTCTCCTGAGGGATTTTGGCCCATTCTTCCATTGCAAATTGTTCCAGCTGGTCCAAATTGCGTGGTTTCCGAGCATGGACATTCACTTTGAGCACCCGTCACAGATTCTCAATAGGATTGAGGTCTGGGCTCTGTGCGGGCCACTCCAGGACCCTGGTTTTGGTATCCTTCAGGAACTGTTGGACCAATTCCGATGTGTGCTTTGGGTCATTGTCTTGTTGGAAGACCCAGCGACGACCTAAGGATAGACTACGAGCAGATTTCTGCATATTATCCCTCAAAATGTCAACATAATTTTCTTTTTTCATGATGCCATGCACCCGAACAAGGCTCCCTGTGCCTGAGGCTGCAAAACAGCCCCACAGCATGATGCTCCCACCACCATGTTTAACTGTGGGAACTGTGTTCTTAGGGTTCAAGGCCTCTCCCTTTCTTCGCCAAACATAAGCAACATCCATGTGCCCAAACAATTCCAGTTTAGTCTCATCAGACCAAAGCACAGACTTCCAAAACTCATCTTTACCTTTCAAATGTTCACGGGCAAACCTCAGTCTGGCTTTGATGTGCCGTTCTTTGAGTAAAGGGGTGCTTCTTGGACGATGGCCCTGAAGCCCACCACGATGGAGAGCCCTCACAACTGTGCTCCTTGAAACATCAACTCCAGAAGAGGCCAGGTCAGCAACAATCATCTTGGCAGATGTCTGGAGATTCTTGCTGACATCTCTGACAATTTTCCTCTCTAGAGTTCTTGAAATCTTGAGCTTACGACCACGCCCAGGTTTGTTTCTTACAGAATTTGTCTCCTTGTACTTGTCAATGATGCAACGTATAGTGGTTTTAGACACTGTGAAACACTTGGAAATGGCAGTATAGCCTTCCCCCTTATCATGAGCCTCCACTATCTTCTTTCTGAGCTCAAGACTGATTTCCTTTTTTCTTTGGCATGGTGAATAAAAGTAGTCCCTCTCAATAATGTGTTCAAGTGCCCTGTTCCTTGGAGTCCTTTTATGCTGATTGAATGTTCAGGTGTTGTTAGGAAGCCAATTGACTGCACAGGTGTGGTTTGAAAGCTGATTGGTTAATTAGGTGTCTTTTTGAAGGCAAGAATTCACATGGGGGGAAATATTATTGACCACCCCATCATGGGGGCTAATATTTTTGACATCCCCATTTTTCTTTATATTTGATATAAAACTAGCCTAAAATGTTATTTTATATTCCAAAATGTACCAAAAGCTACTAAAAAGCACTGGTGAATGTTTGATTATATCGAGTTTTATCAATGCTGCAAACATTGGGAAGAATTTTAGGAAAATGTTCCATAATTCCTGGGGGGCTAATAATTTTGGTCACAACTGTATGTGTCTTTAGGAAGCAATTAAACTGTTTATTTGCACCTTCACTATTAATATATTTAGACAGTGGAAGTTCTTGTACTAAAGGAGACAGAAATGTGAAATTCTGAGTGTAAAATAATCTATCACAGTCCGTCTTCTGTGAAATTAACACATGCACACTTCACACACTTCACACACTGAAAAGAAGACCTATATTATTATGATGAGATAGTTTATCTTTTCTTGTCCCTGTGACCAAATAATCTCACACAATGAACCTTACATATTTACATAATAAAGGCTCCACTTGTGCCCAGTTGACGCCTGCAATTTCATTGAGAGGCAAACCAACACATTTTTGCATCAAATCATGCAAATGCACACAGAGTGACACGCACAAACACATGTAAATGCTGGATATTAACACCGTTGAGTGTTACACAAACCTGTCTTTAAGTGTTTCCTTTACAAACCTAATAAAGATCAGGGCCAGTTTAAGCTGCAGCCGAGAGCTGAAGATGGCTCTCACCAGTGCTCTCAAACACACCAATGTCAGATTTTTAGCTGTGCTGTTGAATTTTATTATTTTCAGAGTTTGTTTTTGTTTTCTCTCCTACATCTATTTCTCTCAGGAGCTGAACCACCAAGTGTCAGCATTTGCAATTTGGAGAAACCTATTCTTACAACTTCTCTTGTAGTCAGAGAAAAACACTGCAGTGCTCTTAGTATGTGGAGAATTTCTTTTCTAGTTGTATTTCTTTTCATTAATCATATTTTGACGTTTGCTTTGAGAAATACATAGATGTACTGTGTGCAGAGCTGTTAACCACTTAACACCATCGTGGCTGTCTTTTCACCTTTGCTAAAACTGAGATGAGGTGAGATAAGCGAGGGTCAAAAAAACATGACTGACTGTCAGAGACTGAGACATTTGTGTCAAAGCAAACATATCCCCAAAACATAGTTCTCTTTAACCCTGAAAATCTCCTTCTCTGCTGTATTTTTCATTTTGAAAAAACTAAACAAAAACAAGAACTTAACACAAGGTTCACTTTGTAGCTTTTTCTGGGGTTTCAACCACATGTCCACAAGGTCTAGTATGGTAACTTCAGTCATTTGGTAAACAGGAAAAGCTATTTCAAACGTGTTATAAAACATTTGTGTATATTAAACTTACATTCTACAGGTGGTCAGCAAGGAAACTACATATTACGAATAATCTGTTGGTTAATTTCTCGATTAGTTGATTTGTTTTTTGGCCCAGAAAATGTCAGAATATGGTGAAAAATGCTGATCGCTGTTTCCCAGAGCCTAAGGTGACATCTTCAAATGTGTTGTTTTGTTCACAACAGTCAACAACCCAAAGATATTCAGTTTTTCTGAGAAAGAAGGCTAAAGAAACCAGAAAATATTCTTTTAAAATGAAACAAAATGAGTATAAATAGTAGTTTGGAGTATAAATACTGACAACTAACTGATTAATCGACAAGTTGTTGCCACAGTAACGCTCATGCTACTTTATTTTTGTTACCATAAAAGGGTTATAAGGAAACTTTCAGTGTGTGTGTGTGTGTGTGTGTGTGTGTGTGTGTGTGTGTGTGTGTGTGTGTGTGTATGTGTGTGTGTGTGTGTGTGTGTGTGTGTGTGTGTGTGTGTGTGTGTGTGTGTGTGTGTGTGTGTGTGTGTGTGTGTGTGTGTGTGTATATTTGACCCCTAGTGGTCAAATTTAGCTTAGAACAGCTTTAACTGTTGAGACATCACATGCCGTATATGAGATGGGGGCCTGAAAATTTCCCAGTAGCCATCAATTGGTCAGAAGTAGGGTGTAGTTACCAGAATTGAATTAACTTTGGTATCTATACATACTGGCAGGAAATCTCTGCTCTGGCCAGAAAAGGTCACATTGGTCATAACTTCGGATTGGAAAACATTTGTTTGCTCTGTCAGTTGCTCTGTCAGTTGTCTTTTCAGCTGGGTTTTCCTAATTTGAATCCACCCAAGTGCAATATTCACTGGTGCAGCTCCACATGCATTCAACTTAATATTAGCTGCTTGACTGGGTATGTAGCTGCCTTTGAGATTATGGTACGATTTATTGAGTCAAACTCCTGTCTCGTATGGCATTTTAGTTGTGTCCACCTCTTGGACGTCTGTCGTTTATCTATACACTTTGTTGTTGATCAAATATATAACAGCCACAATACAGGGGATGCAATCACATCCCAATCCCATGACTAAGGAATAGCAAATGCCCTAATCACACGCCATCCATCACAATTGCACTCTGTTCTAATAGACGCTTTATTACATTACAGCTTGTAATACAACTGAGACACATATAGGACAGAGACACACAGACAGAAACAGGCTCATTCGTCACATCATAACATATACACAGACAGGGCATGCCCCCCCCCCCCCCCCCCCCCCCAACATATTTATTACATAATCTGCCAGATGATTCAGGCTATCAGATTTTAAAGGATGAAAAGAGAGGGTTTTTTTGTTGTTTTTTTCCATAGACAGCATAGCACGCATAGTATCACGATGTAAGAAAATACTTTGCCTGGGATTTGGGGAATTGTGATGTAGTGGAAATAGCTTCCATGTTGTCTTTTCCTTAAAGGCTGTGTTGTTTTTTAACTTTGGAGACAGCTGAGTGACATGGAATAAATGCCTCTGGTTGTTTCCTCATCATATTGACTTTAAAAAAAAGGACTAACACTCATTGATCTGGTCAATAATGCCCAACCCTAATTGCACATCTAATGACAAACACATTAGGCGACTAGTCCTAGTACATTTGTAATCGATTTTTTAGAAGATATAACCCGCCAATTTACCCTAAAACTATACATTAAGTTAGATATATAGTCAGGGGCGATTCTAGGATCAGACCTTTAGAGCGTAGAGTGGTCTACTATAATGTATGATAATAATAATGGCTCAGAATTAACAATCACAGACAGAGAGGAACCTATGATAGTTAATTAACCCTGAGGGAAAAAACAATATTAATGACAAAACTATCCAAAGTACATTAAACCTGTTAAAATTAAACCATTTGAACCTGTAGCATAAGTTTTTGTCCCATCTCTAACAGACAGGCTCGCAAAATAATTACATTTGTATACATTGTTTTCTAGGGGGGGGGGGGGTACAATATTAATTTATTTATTTTTAGGGGTGCTGTGATTAAATTTAGGGGTGCTTATGGTGGCATACGTCCTTACACTGCACTGAATTAACTATTTATGGATCAATCAACCTATTGGATTTAGTGAAGGTATATCAAGACTGAGCTGAAGGCCTACCGTGGGTGAGGTCAGGCGCTTCAGGCTTTCTCCCAGCGAGTCCAGGTTCACCCTTCTCCTCCTGGTCACCCTCTTGTGAGGTACACTGGGTCCATGCTGCTGCTGCTGCTCCTCGCCTCCGGGACACACCGGCCTCTCGGCGGGGCTGCGGCCGTTCCAGAGGAGCGCTCTGTGGTGGGAGGAGGAGGAGCTGGAGGAGAAGGAGGAGAAGGAGGAGAAGGGGCAGCCTCGGCTCTCCTCCGCCGGCTCCAACCCTCCGCCGTCCCCTCCGTCTCCCCCGGGGCTCTCGAGCCCGCAGTCGGAGCCCACCGAGCTGCTGAACGACTCGGAGGAGATCTTGCGCGATGAGGAGGACATGGTGATGGTGATGGTGGTGGTGGTGGAGAGGAAGAGGAGGATGGTGGTGGTTGTGGTGGTGGTGATGAGGAAGATGATGATGATGATGATGATGATGATGATGGTGATGTTGATGATGATGCTACAGCCGGTTCCACGGTACCACGTGCACCTTTACGCCGGGGACTCATCAGATAGTGGTGGGGGGTGGGGGGTGAGAGGATTTGGTGGAGGGGTGTGTGAGGTCTGTCTGTGTAATTGTGTATGCATATGAAGTGTGTGTGTGTGTGTGTGTGTGTGTGTGTGTGTGTGTGTGTGTGTGTGTGTGTGTGTGTGTGTGTGTGTGTGTGTGTGTGTGTGTGTTTGCAAGATAATGTCCAGGTGTGTCTATGTGTGCATATGAGATGCGTCTGTCTGCGTGTGAGACTCAGCAACCTATTCAGAGGGAAAGGAGGGAGAGGAGGTGGGGGGGTCGACCGAGAACGAGAGCACTAACGGCACGCAAACATTTATGTAAGGGGGAGGAGGAGGAAGATGAGGATGAGGGGGGGAGATGAGGAGGAAGAGGGGGTCATCGCCTTCTTAAAAAACGTCCTCCTTTACCCCCAAAACAAATCCTCTCTGCTCCATGGGAAGCCAAACACACGCCAGAGGATGCTTCAGATGAAAAATATCCAAAAAATAAAAATAGCAGACCACCTTGCCACAGTAATTTATATGATTTAAAAAGCCTTTTTAGCTGCTGCGCGACAACATGATAGCCCACCTCTGTAATTCCGACACATGTTAATTATTCCCCTCTCTCACACACACACACACGGTGAATTTGGGCATCCGAAGAATGTGTCGTTTCCAGCAGAGCAATCCCCAAAGTCACAGCAGATGTGTCTCTCTGTTTCTCTCCTCCGTCCCTTCTCCTCCTCCTCCTCCTTGTCCTCTGCGACGCTGCTTCTGCTGTCTGTCTGCCGGCTGACTGTCCTCTCATCATTCATCCATGCTCCGCTTGTAACTCCCTCACCGTTTGCAGCCCTCGTCTTCTGTCGTCTTGTCCTGTTTTTTTTTGTGTGTGTTGGTAGTCGCTCGGAGGTGGCTGGAAAAGTGGGGACGTGCAAGATGTGGAGCAGAGAGAGAGAGTGAGAGAGAGAGAGAGAGAGAGAGAGAGAGAGAGAGAGAGAGAGAGAGAGAGAGAGAGAGAAAGAGAGAGAGAGAGAGAGAGCGCGCGCAGCAGTGATGTTCAGTGCAGAGCAGCAGGACGCATCAGCTCGACGCTCTGTTTTAGTTGGGCAACCGCGACCAATCAGAGAGTAGACAGCAAAAATGTCAACATTACACATGAAGTTATGTGCCTATAGTTCTGATGTTGGCTAAATAGCTGGGATGTTTTATCATAGGCTATATCACATTTTCGTAAAACGGCGGGCAACGCTGGATACAGAGGACAACTGCGCAGGAACCTCAGCCAGCCAGGGCCATAACAAGGATTTAAAGATATGCTAGAAATACTAAAAGATCATGAGTAAACTTTGGAATTTTTCCCCCCAGTATTATTATTTTAACTTTGTTGAGCTACTCATTTTATTTATGTGTTTAATCCTGCTTTGATGGTAAAAATGCAGATTCTAAGATTTTTATACACTGTGGCAGGAATAGAAATAGGTATTTTCATCTATGCTATTATAGGCTAATATTCTTGCCCTAAGGGTCAAATTTAAAGATATTTAGTCTAAAATATTATCAGCTATTAAATAACACAGTGTATGATTATATAATTGAAACTTCTCCCCAGGCCCAGGGTGTTAAAATATCCTAATTCTTTTTTTTTTTAACAACCAAAAAAAAAAGAACAGGTGGAAAATGATATCCTTAATAGGTATAAGATTGACTATGTTCCCAAAGACTATATTAATTGCATGTAAGTTTGTTTTCAAAGTTTAATTAATTTCACATTTGTTGTGGAATTGCATTGTAATTTGCCACCATTAAAGTACAATAGCAACTATGATGTGCTAAGATACATTAGCCTACAACATCTTAAGGCTCTGTTTTAAAGGGTTCCTGAATTACAATCCAGCTGTAAACCCAACATGGATGATGCATCCTAAAAGTGCTATGGATGAATTCATAAAAGCTAGAGCCTCACATGTGAACAGATCATCTCCATGACAACTGAGCAAATCTCATCTGCTGTTGAAGCCCATGAAATATGGTTTAAAGCTCAGGGAAAAGGCTATCAAATGGCCCTTTGAAATATTATTCCAGCATGGGAACTGGTTGGTCTCTGCTTAACACATCTAAATTATTGCTGTTTGGTAAATGTCACTTTTATTCCCACAGAGTGTCATTTACAGGTCAGTGCATCAAACATTACAGGCGACAAACAGGTGATTGTTTCCCCCAATTAAATAACCGGAAGTGGCAATCAAGCAACATCTGATTGTAATCAAGCAGTCATGGCCAATAAGGCAAGTTTGTGGCAACGTGCCAGATGTGTTCAACATGGGTACACAAGGACAAATATGGCTCCACAGGCAGATAATGGAGCTGGCAGCAGTGGTGCATGCTTGTTGCCTCCCATCAGAGAACAGGATGATGCTCATGTCTGGCACTAATCACACCAAGACCTTGACCTCGATTGACAGAGCATGTCTGTTCATTAACGGCCCCAAAGGGGCAAGCAGCAAAGAGATACTAAAACAGGCATGATGCATCATGTAAGTGCATATATACTGTATATATATACACACACACACACACACACACACCAATCACAGTGTAATTTCCTGGAGGTGCATACTAATTCATTTGACTTTCTGGAGCAGCATGACCCCAATTCATTGCATAAAGTCTCTCTCTCTCTCTCTCTTTAACACACACCCACACACACACACACACACACACACACACACACTCTCTCTTTCTCTCACACATGAGCAGCACTGACACACTCTAACACACTCTTAACACACTCACACAGTCTCTGCTCCTTTCTCTTTCCTTATCTGGTCGATTGCACTTAGCAATCAGTCTGCCATCCATCAGTAATAATGTGGGCATTTAATAAAGCCAACACTACAATGGAATAAATAATGTTCCAGAGAAGATAAGCTCAGCAGCTGAGGGACTGCCTCAAGCTGGCAGCCAGCCATCAACAGCTGAGTGCATGCAGGGCAATAGCTCTGTGATATCATGGAATTAAGGGGAATGGATAGAAAGAGCACCTCTGGGAATGTTATTCTCACTCAGTACACACATCTAACATGAAGGACATCACATTTTTACTAAAATTATCATGTAAGTAAAGTATGAAGCATCCTCTGAGTATCTGACATCACTTTTTTAGAATTTAACTGCATTGATGGAAACATTGTGTGTCCATTCATGCTGTCCATATGATTAAGTGTAAGTTACAATAGATGCAATGAGTAATATTTTATAACATTTTGTTCACATTTCTAACCTGGAACTGCTCAAAAACATTTATTTAAATATAGCAAATATGTAAACGTTGCTCTGGTTGGTCAAATTATTAAATTATCCGCTATCATAATACTCTTCCAGAGTCATGATCCAATAGCCTCATAGTTTACGTTAAGCCAGATGTATCGATCATTTAGAGCAGACTGTAAAACACCAGGCAATACATTTTACAGTAATGCAGTAAATAGAACCATAAATACATGAGAGGAGAGGGAGGAAATAACTAGCATGTTTTGCAGACAGATTTACAGTGTCATCTCAGGTGCCGCCCATGTTTAAGTTTAGTCTAAAAGGCTGGATAATCCTTGAACACACACACACACACACACACACACACACACACACACACACACACACACACACACACACACACACACACACACACACACACACACACACACACACACACACACACACACACACACACACACACACACACACACACACACACACACAATCGTAGAAATTTAAAGTAGATGCATGCAAAAAAGGGACAAAACCATATATAGACAAAACCACCCAGGAACAGACACAGAGAGTGAGGTTAAAGCCAGTAAAATGTGAAATATCTGTAACTATGGAATGCAGGAAGATAAGAAAAGGTTCAGCCCCGTGATACACACCAGTGAGTCAAAACCAGGTGCCTTCCCCAGGAGATAAGCTGACAGTCATACAGACACACTCAAACACACAGTAACAATATCTTACCTTCAGTCTACAATGTTCATTGTTGTGTACTCATTGTAGCTTCAGCCCTTTTAGCACTCCTGTCTTTGTGTGTGTGTAACACAGAACACATTTTTCTGTCAAGTATGTCTCCTGCATGTATGACTGTGTATAGCGAGTAAAAAAAGAATGTGAGAAAATAAGAAAGAGAAGAAATCAAAGAACTTGAGCTGCAGAAAGCGAATGAGTGAATACAATAAAGCCTCGGAGGATGAAGCAGCATGGTGTGTGGGGCTGCAAAATAACACTAAAGCAGAGGTGTGTGTGTGTGTGTGTGTGTGTGTGTTTGCATGAGGCAGAGACAGGGAGAGAGAAATGGCTGTCTAGGTCATAAATCTGCCCCCAGCCAATCTAATTGGCCATAACCATACATCACTCCATGCCACTGTGCTGCTATTAACCATGAACCCTTGTGCGATACAAACAACCTACTGTACAATCCCATGTGACAGGTTAGAACGTACAAACAGGGTTAAAGAGCGGCAAATTGCATGTTGTGGTCTTGCCCTGAAAAAAACAAAAACAAACCTGCAATATAATTTCAGTTGATTCCCTGAAAATAATCACATTTCAATCTGACCTTTGAACACACATTTAGATTCAGGGATGATTTTTGGCACTTACATCATATTTAAGTGGTGGGTGATAGCTGTGGCGGACAAAACTGAATTACTGCTGATTTACAATGGACCTGGCCCTCTGATGCACATATAAACAATAAATGATCCACAATCCATTGACCGCCTAGCCGCAGAGACATTATGGTCGCCACTGCTTGCTGATCCGTACAATGAAACACATCTTACCAAGGTGATGTCACAATGGTGATAATAACAACACGCAACACCCTCCTTAGGGAAATTAGTTTTTCTCTGTTCCCCTGTGTTCATCATATAAGTGTTCCCTCAAACACTCTTGTTTCTGTGTTACTTGGAATAACTGCAAAATGAGGACTATGTGAACAATTACAAGAGAAAACATTTCACCTCATGTGGACTGAAAATAGTGCAGGTGATGTCACTTTTCTTGCAAGGAAATGCTAGAAATACTTTAAATACTTTTATTAATTTGCAAAAAATTCATAATAAATTAGACCAAATTCTCTAACAGACCACAAATACTTAGTTTTAAGCGTGTAGTCTTCTGTGTCAAACTACATATTCGCATATTAGGTTGTTTCTTAAAAACTCTAAAATGAGCACATTCCCAATATACCACAGAAGTTACACAACCCTTTTATAGAAATGTCCTAATGAACTGCTGCCGTTAGGAAATTATTGAAAAGAACCCCTAATATGGTATTAAATAGTACAAAACTACCCACTGGAAACATAGAATTTTCTGTCTGTTAAAGAATTGCTAAAGATTAGAGAAACAATTGTCTTTAAAATTAACTCTTAAATACCTGCAAATTAGAAATCAGAAAATCTCCAGGGAAATTAAAGTAAAATTGAGGGACCTGTAAAATAAGGCTTTATCAAATATTTGCCTGTAGATGCTTAAATTGCACAGGGGGGAAAAAGTCCTAAAATGATACTGAGAGAGCTACTCATAAGTAAAGCTGAATGTGTTAAACATTACATATAGACTAAGTGACTGCTACCTGTGGGATCTATTCCTATGTGGATCTCCCACACAGTGTATCCTCTACTTATCTACCAAAAGGGATTGATTTATTAAAGGAGAGGATTGACTCCATTTCCTCGCAGACTGGAGAGCATGCAAGAGAGAAAATCCTGATTCTGAAACGCACCACATACACAAATAGCGCAATAAAAAAGCAAATGTTTTGTAACTCACACAAATTCAGCACTAACCAGTTGAACCCATGCTCCACGTGGTGCCTGAGATGAAACCTGGAAATAAGGCGGCTCTCCGAAGTGATGAGCTAATCAAAGAGCCAATAGCATACCTTAAAAAAATGATGAGGTCGCATACTGGGGGCAAGGTAACTGATTGCTCATGAGAAGAGAGTATAAGTGTCAGACTGGGTGCAAGGGGTGTGATGCTGTGGCAAGTGTGTGTGCGTGTGTATACATTTGCTCTTGTGTCTGTGATGACAGTGAAACCTCTTAGAATTAAAGTGACAGCTGCGAAGGATCAGAAGGTCACAGAGTAGGAAATTAAATCCCAGGGCTAGAAAGCAGGGACGGGCAGAATTGGCGAGAGCTTGAAAAATAGAGGGTGTGACACAGACGGCCCCAATTTATGTCTAAGAAACTGCTTCATAGTTATTCTGCTACCTACCAACCATACTGCATATGTAGTATAAATTGTTTAAAAAGTCTTAATTGAAATACATTTTTAAAATACATTTAAAGACTTTGCCCACAAATTACAATGTAAAGGTTTTTATTCAATATTTAGAATTTATGAATGAAGAAGGAATGAGATTTTGGACTTGAGGGCTGTTCAATGCAAAGAAATGGTGACAAGAAACTATTTGTAGCACAATTATGCATGTAAAAATCACAACAAATACATTCATGCAGGCTATTGTATTTATTTAAGTAAAATGTTCTCTCATTGAAACTTCTATAGAGGAAATTTACATGAAAACTTTAAGACGCAACAATGTTTGCACCATATCCACCAAACGTGTCTACTGTACAGTGTGTGTTTGTGCTTCTCCACTCAGAAAAGTGAGCAGCTTTCTGTCAGCCGTCAGCCGTCAGTCTTAGTGCAGTCATATGGTTTCCACCACTGCGCGAACTGCAGGACTTTTTTCCTCTGATCGTCAAAGTTCTCTCTGATCGGCTTTCTCCAACGTCGTGGCTCCAGGTCCATCATGCCTCCTACCACTTCCTGTGAGGATTGATCATATTGTAGCAGAAAATAAAGCGTCCTCTCAAAATCTATGTTTACATGAAGCAACATTAGCATAACTAGTAGCTGAAACAAAGTTATAAACAATTAAAGTAGGGCTAGGTTGGTAAAGTAGTTTTTTCGGCATACACATCATTAAAGCGTCTTTTGTCATAGTGACCTCTATGGGCTATAAAAAAAAGATACATAATGATGCATGAAGTGTAGGAACATTAGTGCACACACTGACCTTGCCAAAGTAATGGGGGAACTTCTGTTCATTTTCAATGACATGAGCAAACCCTCCCTGGAGTCCAAAGTCTACAGCAAAGTAAGGCAGAGCTCGAGGAACCTAAAAGAAAACGCACAAACAATTAATACCAAGAGAAAAGCATTTCACGAAAAGAAGGACAAAAAAATAAAAGGATATGAAGAGAGGGATGGAGGGAAAATACAGAAAGGAAGGTAAGAAGAATAACAAATATAGCAAGGAATGAAGGAAGGAAAGGAGATAAAACTTATTTAAGATACAAAGATAAACATACAGCTTGGCGGATGTCTTTCGAAGAGAGGTCGACAACTTTCTTGTTCATGGCCCATTCCTCATCGCATTCCATGATAGCTTTCTGGAGACACACAGAAACAGCTGTATCACCACACTTAAGAGGACATACTTGATGTTTATACATTCAACTCAAGCTTATCCCTTATCTGAATGAAAAGCAACACACAAACCTTGAAGTATATAGGTGCCATATCACCTAGTTCTCGGGGCAGTGGGATACACTCTAGGACCATGTGTTGTCTTCTGCGTGGGTTCATGTGTGTTTCCATGAACACGCAGTCCAGCTCCTGGGACTCAAACATGCGCACCAAGGTACGTCGGAACAGCTGAAGAAAACAAAGGGACAAAGAAGTGAACTCAGTGAAATTAGTGTTTGCAGTCAACACTGAAAATAAATAAATGAATATAAATGAAAGCAGTATTTGTATCACTGCTGCAAAACAACAGTCACGCTAAGGAAGCCGCTAACCTGCATTTCTGACCAGACATCCTCGTCCAATCCGGTGGCAGAACAGTGATGCTGGAGAGGACAGATGAGACAGTGGCCCTCGGCCATCGACACACCCGCAGGTAGGCTGAGGTATACCTGGACATTAAACCACAAACGCACAAACACACATTCCAGAGAAAAGGATAAAGATGAGACGAGTCCTATAATCTAGAGCAGGATGGTCAAGGAAGGAAGGAAGGAAGGAAGGAAGGGAGGAAGGAGGGACAGATGGAAGGAAGGAAGGTAGGAAGGAAAAGAAGGAGAAGGAAGAGAAGACAAGATGGAAAGATGGAACGAAGGAAAAGAGGAAGGAAGGGAGGGATGAAGGAAGGAAGGAAGGAAGGAAGGAAAGAAGGAAGGAAGGGATAAAGGAAGGAAGGAAGGAAGGAAGGAAGGAAGGAAGGAAGGAAGGAAGAAGGAAGGAAGGAAGGAAGGAACGACGGAAGGAAGGAAGGAAGGAAGGAAGGAAGGAAGGAAGGAAGGAAGGAAGGAAGGAAGGAAGGAAGGAAGGAAGGAAGGAAAAGAAGACAGGAAGGAAAGTGGGCCGGGTTGTACCCCTCAGCAGGTCAGTTCCGGCCCAGGGGCCGCATGTTTGACCCCCCTGATCTAGAGGTACTATAGTAGTTGTAGTAGCTACAACGAATCAATTCAATTGAATATAACAGCAAAAAATAAAATGAAACACATTAAAAAGATTGAAGATGAGAAGGTGAGTGATGTGCATTTATGCTTGATAAATCACTTAAACAATAAATCACTTATCAAAATTGTTGATTGGCTCATTCAGTCATTTCAGCACAAACTCCGAAACTACCTGCTTTCATGATCCTTTACCTTGCTCCCTATTGCCACTATGAGGTGCTTCTGGAGCTCCTGGCTGCTGAAACAGTGATGGCATTTCTCCATGGAGGCAGCCAGCTTCCTACTCTCCCCAATGGCCCTGCTCCTCATCCTCTCCTCCTCCCTCCCCTCGCCCTCCCGCTGCGCCGCACTCGACACAAACATGTCATCCAGCGTGTAATTGTCGCCGTCCGTCTTCCCCATCATCTGGAGAGGCAGTCGGAGTGGGGGTGGTGGATAGGAGATGATGGAGATGGAGCAGGACACAGAGACGCAGGGGAAGAGAAGAAGAGAGAGACGGTGAGCAGTGTTCAACAGTAGTTTGATCATTCAAATCTGGTTTATTTTGTTGCAGCGAAGCCTAAATATTCAAACTGTGCTTCAGTATATTCTCTGTGCAGTGTATTTGGTATATTCTAGATCTGTGTTATTTATGTGGAGACCAGATTTTCGAGTTTTTATTTCATTTCAGGCTTAAAACTAAGTGCATACTTCTTAAAACAGGGAAGAAAATAATGGTGATCCTTTAAGAACCACTGCTGTAGAGATACTGACCGTCCTTGGAAACAGGCTGGTAGCTTCACTACTTGGTGTATGTAGGTGCTGACGCAAGATTACCGTCTGTGCTGTTTCCATGCCATGTTCTGTGTGTGTGTGTGTGTGTGTGATATGTGCCTGGACTGCCCTATATGTAAGTTGGACGCCGAGTATCGACTCCAGTGTTTTTACGTCTGAGTCTTGTCGCCGTGGTAACTGGGCAACAGGTTGGAATCTGTGTGCGTGTGAGAGAGCGAGAGGCGAACATGGCTGAAGTGAGTGTGTGTGTGTGTGTGTGTGTGTGTGAGTGTGTGTGTGTGTGTGTGACTCAGTGTGTAGGAGTGAGTGTGTGAGTGAGAGTGAAAACTGGATTAGTTTAGTGACATTGTGGGAGGGAGTGTGTGTGTGCACCCATAGGAGTGAGTGTGTGCAATGGACGGCATATAAGTGTGCAACAGCACATGCGAATTAAGCGTAATATTAAAAATTAGAGCTGCAACTAGGGGTGTGCGATATGACGATATTAAATCGATTGCGATTAGCACGTGTCGACGATCTGACAAAGCAGAGAGATCATAGAATCCATAGACATATATACGTAGACGCCTCATTCAGCGCTGAGTCGTACGTCGACGTCGCATCCATATTGGAGGAGGCAAGCTGGAGAGATCGGAGGAGATGCCTCTCATGTGCTGCTTGGAGATGTACGAGCCGTGTTACAATCCACACCAGATCCCACTTGATTACATTTCACAGGTAAGACTGAACAATTACTTTTGATTTTATTTGGCTATTATAATATTATTTTGAGAACAGAAATTGCTGACGTTGTGGATAGTACTATGTATTCCCGCGGTAAAACCAGCCAAACAACTAAGAAGTCAATCTTATTTAACTAAATTGCCACGAACTAACTACTGTGATTGCTGATAGTTGCTTAGCTAACTTCTCATAGTGTGTAGGTTTCCCAAAGACAAAGAGCAGAGAAAGCAGTGGGAAGTAGCTCTCAGAAGGGAAGAGTTTTCTACTAGCCCGTCGTCAATGCTCTGCAGAGATAATTTCAGACCAACAGGTCAGACAGTCAGTCTCAGATGGAGCTATTCCTTCTGGCGTCTGTTTCCCAGCTCATCTCTAAAGGGTAGGTGTATCACTAGACTGTAAGGATTAGATAAGTCAATGCCACACTATGCTGAAAATGTTCTTTTCCTTTCTGAATGTGAAGGAATCAATGATGTATTTTAAAATACACTACCAGTCTAAACTTTTAGAACACCCCAATTTTTCCAGTTTTTTATTAAAATTCAAGCAGTTCAAGTCCAATGAATAGCTTGAAATGGAACAAAGGAAAGTGGTAGTTCACCACTTAGGTTACCACGCCAGAGGTTTCAAAAAAAGATAAGATTACCCAAAACTGAAAATTATACAAAAACACTTAAAAATGTAGGTCTTTCCTACAGAGAAATTGCAAAGAAAGTCAAGGTGTCAGTGAGTACAGTTTCCTTCAACAAGCACTCAGAAAATGGGGGAAACTCTGAAAGGAAGAGGTCTGGCAGACCCAAAGCCACAACAGAGTCAGAAGACAAGTTTCTGAGAGTCAACAGCTTGCGTGATAGGCGGCTCACAGGACAACAGCTTCAAGCACAGCTTAATAGTGGTCGTAGTAAGCAAGTCTCGAAGACCTCGAGTTGCAGGTTTGACCGGTCGAGTTGCAGCAAGAAAGCCATTGCTAAGACGTCAGAATAAGAAGAAGAGGCTTGCCTGGGCCATGAAACACCACCAATGGACTACTGAAGACTGGAAGAAGGTGTTATGGACTGATGAATCAAAATTTTAAATATTCTGTACGCTGTCGAGTAGACTAAAGGATGGTTCCTCAGTGTGTAACATTAACTGTCAAATATGGAGGAGGAAGCATGATGGTCTGGGGCTGTTTTTCTGGATCCAGGATCGGCTACCACAGCATTCTGCAGCGCCATGCAGTACCCTCTGGTATGCACGTAGTTGGTCAGAGGTTCATCCTACAGCAAGATAATGACCCAAAACTGAGTCCAAGCTATGCCAGAACTACCTTAGGAAAAAAGACCAAGATGGCAAGCTTGAAAACATTTTTTCAATAAAAAACTGGAAAAATTGGGGTGTTCTAAAACTTTTGACCGCTAGTGTAGCTTTACTTTAGCCTGTGGCTACCAGGACATCTCAGACCTCAAAGAAGACTCAAGAGACCCTGTCAGTGGACTGTTCACACCTCATCCAAGAGACTGAACCCCTGCCTGTGCCCAATGTTGTGAGTACTAAGTACTAGCTATACCTCAAACAGCTGTGAGCATCATGATCCTGGTTATATTAAAAACTCTTGTCACCCTAACCCCCTTCCAACACCTCCCATTCTCTGTCACTCTTTCAGACAGACTCACGTACACGCATGTGCATATAGTGAAACATGTTAGTATTGAATGTGCATCTTCACACACACACACACACACACACACACACACACACACACACACACACACACACACACACACACACACACACACACACACACACACACACACACACACACACACGACTTGTAATATTTTCATCCTTGTTTCTACTAGGATCAATGCAATGGATAGAGAAAGGAGGGCAAAGAACACTGTGTGGTCTTCTGGAGGATCTCAGGGTGAAGAAACTGATATATAGATATTATTTATTATATCATTATCATTACTATGTAGTGTACTAAGTGTGTCTCTGGTACTATGGTTATTATTAATTAATATTGTTAATTAATGAAAAGACAAATTAACTGGCTTCCGGTGGTGACGATGTAGGAGAAAGCCGCTCGAAAGAGGTCTCCCGATTGAACTGTTAATATATCCCTGTAAACACCACAATTTAGTCGGGAAAGTTGCGAATTGCAGTTTAAACTTAAACCCAGTTGTGAAATGACTAAAACTAAAGTGAGTACTTCTAACTGTCCAGTCACTCGTGGCGTCTCCGCGGCGGCTACTGTAACTAGCAAACTTGCTAAAATGGCGTACGCAAGCCTGGATACCAGCGACGCACCTGGTCTCGTCAAAGCCTCGCCGGACATTTTATCAACGGACCAGCTGGTTTCTGAACTGGAGAAACAACGAGCCTCGCTACTGAAGGACATGTCAACCTTAATCCAGGAGTCTGTTAAACCATTACAGTCCTCGGTGGACGCACTTCGTGAGACGGTGAATCACTTTAATGGCCGCCTCGTTGCTGCAGAGACCCTGGCCAGGGACAACTTCGAGCGCATAACAAGCACGGAAAAAAAGGTGAAGATGCTGGAAGCTCAAAACAAGTCTCTTCAAGACCGCCTCGACGATCTGGAAAACAGGTCCCGTAGAGTCAACCTCCGGATAATTAACATCCCTGAGGGCAGTGAAAAGGGACGGGACCCGACCGAGTTCATATCTGATCTGCTGATGGAAAACCTCGGCCCCGGCATCTTCACCAGACCCCCGGAGCTCGAGAGAGCACATCGCTCCCTGGCCCCTAAACCTGGACCGGGAGGCAGACCCAGGCCTTTTGTGATATGCTTTCATCGTTTTCAGGAGAGGGAGAAAGTGCTTCGTTGGACCAGGCAACATGAGCTTAAGCACCGCGAAACAACGCTCCGGGTGTACCCAGACGTCAGCGCCATTACTGCAAAGAAACGAGCCGCTTTCAACAAAATCAAGCAAGCTCTCTACCAGAAAGGAGTTAAGTTCAGGCTTCTCTTCCCTGCTCGTCTGCAAGTTTCATACGAGGATGAAACGTTCACTTTTGAAACTCCGGAGGACGCACACGCATTCTACAACGAGCGAGTGATGGATAAAGAGTGAGACGCAGTAAGTGTTCCCCGCTGTCACCCACACTTGGGGTTTTCTTCCCCGCTTGTTTAAATGAGGCTGTCTACTCCTGCCACTGTTTGCTGCCCTGTGGACTGACTGTTTTGCGGACATCTTCAACGAGAGACATGGTAACCATGGAAACGGGTAGACACGTGAACTGTTTACTTTACGTTGGGGACTCCTCTCTTTTTTTCTTTTTTCTTTTTTTCCCCAACTGTGTAGTGTGGGTAACACTATCATGTGGTGGCATCACTATCTTTTTTTGTCCTAATTTTGATGGTAAACATTTTAAGTTAAGGCTCAGTGAGCCCTTTGTTTGACTGATATGCCTCAGATACACTCGTGTTTATCATATGTGAAACATTGCTTTATTAGACACTTTATTTTATTATTTATATATTTTCCTCTATCCTCTCTACCCCTTTTTGTTTCTTTTTCTGTTTTGTGGCAGAACTTAAGTAGGATGTTTTTTTTTGTGTGTTTTTTTTTTTTGTTTTTTTATTGAGGAAGATATTGAGAAATCTCACAAGTGGCCTGTTCACCTTTGGTAGGCTAAATGTCATGACTAATGTTGACTTTCTATAATCTCAAGTCGTTCTTTAAAACGTGGTGTATGTTTTATATATTGTTCATTTGGATGACCTCTTGAACGAGAGAAGGTTATGGAAGCAGAAAGTGTTATCCTGTTGGGATCGAAGATGTGGATGCGTTTGGTTTGTATACGGGAAAGGGTGGGGGGAGGGAGGTGGGAGGGAGGTATTCTTGTATATGTGTTTTTGGCCTGTGTTTTTGTTTTGTTTTCCCCCCTTTTTCTTTGGCTCAGGAGTTGCATCGGCCGGTGGAGAGCTCCTTGTTTCTTTATGATATGACAACTCTGGGTAAGAATCTTCGCTTTATCTCTTGGAACCTGAAGGGCGCCAACCAGCTCATTAAACGTCACAAGGTAATGACTCATTTAAAGCAACTCAGGGGTGATATTTTCTTTTTACAAGAAACTCACCTCTGCTCCTCAGAGGTTAACCGTATTAAGCGACCTTGGATAGGGCATTTATTTCATTCTAAATTCCCAGTAAGGGCGAGGGGCGCGGCAATCCTCATACATAAAAACATTCCGTTTGAGTTGTCAAACTCCATTGAAGACCCTAATGGTCGATTTGTAATTATTTCTGGTAGTCTATGTGGAATCCCTGTGGTAATGGCCTGTGTTTATGCACCTACATGGGATGATGATAAATTTATTACAAGCTTTTTTTCCTCCCTTCCTAAAGTTGATGACCATTATTTAATAATTGGTGGCGACTTCAATTTGATTCAAAACCCCTCCCTAGACAGATCCTCCTCTAATCCTCAGGTGTTGTCCAAGTCAGCTAAAGTCCTTGACACATATAGGACCAGTTTAGGTTTATTTGACCCGTGGAGAGCTAAATCCCATTCAGACAAAGCTTTTTCCTTTTTTTCATATGTCCATCATTCATATTCGCGGATAGATTTTTTCTCTCCTGGATAATTATTTTTTACCAGAGGTCCAGTCATGTGAGTACCATAGCATTGTTATCTCGGACCATGCCCCTGTATCTGTGGATATTAACTTTCCTAGTCGGGTCCCCCCCCCCCCAGACAGTGGAGACTTAACTCTTCTTTGCTAGCTCAAGCTTCCTTTAAAGACTTCCTTCATACGCAGATCTCCTTGTTCTTTGATACTAATGATTCTCCAGAGATCTCTAGATGCACTTTGTGGGAAACCTTTAAGGTGTTTATGCGTGGGCAAATTATTTCATATGTTTCATCCCTAAAGAAGGCAGAAAGGGTGGAGTTAGAGACACTCACCAAAGAGATATTTAAAATTGACAATTTGTATGCTACAACTCCAACCCCTGCTCTTTATAAAGAACGCCTTCAGCTTCAGTCTAAATTTGATTTATTGTCCACTAGCAAAACACAGAAGCAGTTATTCCTCGCTAAACAACGTTTCTTTGAGACTGGAGACAAAGCAGGAAGATTATTAGCGCATCAGGCACGTGCAGCCACACTGTCCAGACTGATCCCCAAGATCAAACCCACGTCAGGTGAAGTTACCTCAGATCCTATCAAGATTAATAAGATATTTTGTTCTTTCTATTCTAACCTTTACTCTTCACAATGCCCTTCAGATGTTTGGGATGGAGACAACCCTCTGGATAGGATTGTTTTTCCTAAAATAAATGAGGATTTGTGTAGGGAGTTGGGAAATCCAATTTCGGCCAGGGAAGTACAGGAGGCGATTATGTCACTCCAGAATGGTAAAACCCCAGGCCCTGACGGGTTCACTGTTGAGTTTTTTAAACTATTTTCTGCTACCATTGCTCCAGCCCTCCAGAAAATGTATAATGAATCCTTTGCTGGGGGTCGCTTACCTTCCACCCTGTCGGAGGCCTCTATTTCTCTGTTGCTTAAGTGTGATAAAGATCCTCTTTTGTGCGGTAGTTACAGGCCCATTTCTCTCTTAAATGTTGACCTAAAGATCCTGTCAAAAATCCTAGCCCAACGCCTACAACAAGTCCTATCAAATATAATATCTACTGACCAAACAGGTTTCATGCTTGGAAGGCACTCATTTCATAACACAAGGAGGCTCTTAAATATCATTAGTGCTCCCAGTTCGACTATCCCGGAAGTGATTATATCACTAGATGCAGAAAAGGCCTTCGACAGGGTGGAGTGGAGCTTCCTTTTTTTTGTTTTGCAGAAATTTGGCTTCCCCCCAGAATTTATATCTTGGATCAAATTGCTTTATGCCAACCCAGTCGCCTCTGTCCACACAAATGGACTCCAGTCCGCCCCATTTCCACTCTATCGTGGAACCAGACAGGGCTGCCCTCCTTCCCCCCTCCTATTTGCCATGGCTATTGAGCCTCTAGCCATCTGGCTACGTCAGGAGGGTGGGTTTGAGGGCATCACCAGAGCTGGTACAGTCCATAAATTATCTTTGTATGCCGATGACCTCCTTTTGTACATGTCTAATCCAGCTGCCTCTCTCCCTGTGGTTCTAAATATCTTAGACAGATTTGGGTTGTATTCAGGTTATAAGCTTAACCTCCACAAGAGTGAACTTCTCCCCATCAATCATCTGGCCAGAAATATACCCCCCGATTTTTTCCCTTTCAAATATGCTACTGATGGATTTAAATACTTGGGGGTGCATGTTACTAATTCAATCAATCAACTTTTCTCCAAAAATTTTGCTCCTCTCCTTGAGAGGTGTAAACAAGACTTTGACAGATGGTCTGGTCTCCCTCTATCCTTAGTAGGTCGTGCTAGTTTAGTTAAAATGGTTGTTTTACCCAAATTTTTATACCTATTTTCACATATCCCTGTCCTTATTAAAAAGTCCTTTTTTAGATCGCTTGATCAATTAATAAGCTCCTTCCTCTGGGGCAATAAAACCCCACGCATTAGAAGATCAGTCCTGCAGCTCCCAAAGGCTCTAGGTGGCTTAGCGTTGCCCAATTTCTTACACTATTACTGGTCCTGTAATGTTAATAAACTTTTATACTGGATTAACAACACAGCAGATGAAGAGCGCACTGCTTGGGTAGATATGGAACTAGCATCCTCTAAACTTTCCCTTCATTCCCTGGCTTGCTCCCAACTCCCCTTGACTGCCTCCAATTTTACCTCAAACCCAGTAGTAAGTAACTCCTTTAGAATCTGGATTCAATTTAGGAAAAGCCTAGGCCTCCATAGAGCCTCAGACCTCTCCCCCATTGTAAACAATCACCTATTTCTGCCCTCCTGCACCGACTTGGCTTTTAGGACTTGGTTTGACAAAGGGATAACTAAATTTAGGGACCTTTACAACCAAGGGACCTTTATGTCCTTTTCTGAGCTCTCAACAAAATTTGACCTGCCTAAATCCCACCTTTTTCCTTTTTTCCAGGCAAGGCATTTTATTCAGAACCAGGGCCAAATTTCCTAGTCGTCCCCCTGAAACTTTGGTTGACTCATTACTGGCTCTTGATCCTAAACAAAAGCGGCTAATTTCTAATATTTACGGTCTCATTAATTCTGCTATTGACACCCCGGCTTCCGGTCCCAAAGAGTCATGGGAGCAAGAGCTTGGGACCAATTTGCCCGATGATTATTGGCAACAAGTTTTACGGTTGGTTCACTCCTCTTCAATCTGTGCAAGACACGGCCTCCTACAGTGTAAAGTTGTGCACAAAGCTCATTACACCGATTTGAGGCTATCTCGGATTTATCCCAATGTAACTGATTCATGTAATAGGTGCAAACAATCTCCAGCTGACCATTCCCATATGTTTTGGTTCTGTCCCAAGCTTGTCACTTTTTGGTCTGAAATCTTTAATACTCTTAGCACAGCATATAACACTACTATATCTCCTGATCCTCTCTTGGGCCTATTTGGTTCCCCCCTGCAGCCTCTTGCCTCTAAAGTTTTCCGTACTGTACTTCCCTTTGCCACCCTGTTGGCTAGATGACTCATACTTCTTAATTGGAAACACCCTCAACCTCCATCTCATAGTAGGTGGGTGAAAGAAGTGCTACTGTCCATTAAACTTGAAAAGCTTAGATTTTCCCTCAATGGTTCCTTAGGTCATTTTGAAAAGACTTGGAAACCTCTCTTAAATCATATTGAATCTTTGATATCTCTGCCTGATTGTGACGACTGAGCCCCCCCTATTTATTTATTTTAATTTCATTTATTTTATTCTATTATTGTTGGAGTTTTTGTTTTGTTTTTTGTTTTTTCTTCTTGTTTTTAACATTTTAATTTCATTTACTTGCCTACCTTATCATTTTCCTTATTCATGTATTTGTTGTATGTACTCTGTACTGTTTACATGTTATTGGACTCATAGAACTGTTCACCTTTGAGTGGGTCGGGATTGTGGGAGGGGTAAAAAATGGGGAAAAATGTTGGAATGGAAGTCCTCTATGTCACGTTGTACTGATGTGTTGCTACCTGTGGAATTGCTTCCAATAAAGAAAGTTATCAAAAAAAATATTGTTAATTAATATTAATATTATTGTTATTATTACACTATATTGCCAACTTTAACCTTTGGTACTCTTATCCGTACTTATCATTAAATTATAATACTATTAGCATTTTTGTTAATTACACTATTAATTATCATTATTACTGCTGCTGTTGTGACTGTTATTAGTATTATCACCATTGTTGTCTGTATAGATATACAGTATGTAATGTATTATGGTGATGATGACTATAGTAATAAGTTCTGCATTTTATTTATTTATTAATTATATGTTTTTGTTGTTGTTTTTTTAATGGTGTTTTTGTTGTTCTGTCCGCATCTTCTTCGATGTGCTTCTCTCTCCTCTCCTTTCTCTCTGTCCTCTCTACCCCAACCAGTCGAGGCAGGTGGCCACTCACTTAGAGCGCAGACCTGTCTGAGGTTTCTACCTGTTAAAGGGGAGATTTTCCTGCCACTGTCGCTAAGTGCTGCTCATGTGGGAATGTTGAGTCTCTTTCATTTAACCCTTGTGCCTCACTAAGGACATTTCTGGCTTTCATTTTGTATTTTCTTGATAATTTGGGCTGTGTTCATGCCTATGGCATCAAATTCTCCAAGGATATTCTTTTTAATATATTTTTGATTTCAATCAATCACCCAGGGCTTAAAATTTATAACACAATTTAGCTGTATTTATCTCTATGGGAGATCATTAATTAATTGAAAGTAGAAAATAATATTAATTTATAATATTTTTATGGTTGTCTAGACCTGCTCTATGTGTAAAGTGCCTTGAGATGACTTGTTGTGATTTGGCGCTATATAAATAAAGATTGATTGACTGATTGATCTTTCAGACCTTCTGTTTTGCCCACTGTCTGCTCATCAGTCTATTTTTGCATTTGTACTTCTTGTCTCTGTTTTTGTCAACATGCTGTGCCACTTGGACTTAACTCTCTCTTTCTGTTATACCTTTTTTTAGCCATGAAATGTTATTGTATACAATAAAACAAGGGTCTATCATTTTTTCTGTCATGGAGTACATCATTTCACTACTAAAAGAAAATAAAGCAGTCAATTGAAGTGTCTTATTTTGATTTGCAGACTTTGTTCTTTTTTTTTGTTTAGTTTTTTTTACATTATTAGTAGTTAAATTGATATAAATCACTGAATATAAAAACGAATTAAAATCAGTTACATGTAAATGTTAGTGTTTTATATATAGAAAACGCACAGGTGTCACATCTACATGTCAGGATCTGGTTATTATAAACACACATTCAATATTTAACTTCCATGTATCATCACAGTAACAACGTTACATACTCTGGTAGCTGCAACACTGGAAAAAAATATTAACATTTACATTTATAATCATCAGATAACGTTATATACGTTGTTTTTGCTACCTATCTGTTTCCCAAATATATTAGTGTATGTGTGAATGGGTGAATGAGAGGCATTAACTTAAAGCAGTTTGTAGAAAAGCGCTTTATAAAGTTTACTCCATTAACTCCAATATGGCGGACACGCTGACGTATCGCAGCAACGGGCCAACCCGCTCAGTGAGGCGTCTATGTATATATGTCTATGGTAGAATCTTTTTTTTTTTTTGATAAATGAAGACCTCCAGTCCCTGACTCTTTAATATAGTCTCCTGTCCATATTGCCGCTTGAACCAGTATTACGTATAAAGTGCAGAAGAGCTGCTACAGACATTGCAGTTTGATAATTTTTGTTCTATATCGTTGCACTTTAAGAGATAACCACAGTTACTTAAGTTTGCATTTTATTTGGCAAAATTGCACAAACTATTTAATTTAAAATCTGTTCAGAAAGGTTCTTTGGCCTAAATTGTCCGTTTTCTTTTTTCTTTTAGGGCTATGTTTTACATAGGGAAATGGTTTGGTTGCACTGTTCAGAAACTTGCAAATTAGTCTCAAAAATCAACGTAAAAAAGAATCGTGATAAAATCATGATCATGATTTTATTATAAAAAAATCGTGATATGATATTTTTGCCATATCGACGACCCCTAGCTGCAACTAAGCATTATTTTCACTATTGATTATTCTGACACTATTGATTAATAAAGTTGTGTTTTGTCCGATCAACAGTCCAAAATCAAAAGATATTCATTTTACTATCATGTATGACACAAAAGCCTCAATTTGTCACATTTGAGAAGTTGCAACCAAATGTTTGGCATTGTCCCTTAAAATATGACTTAGTCTATTACTAACAATTAGTCATTTAATAATTAATGGACTAATCACTGTAGCTCTACACAAAAACAACACGTTCTTGATGTGATTTAAATTATAGATTGTGAATTCAGCTTGTAGCAGGAGAGTTGAAAGGATTATCAGTGTGTTTGACACATTACTCATGTTTTATTAAAGAAATCCACCACATTAAATCTCCAGACAGTGCACGTCTGCTAACTAAATGGACAGAGCTGTCAATTAATCTGAATCTGACCAATGAATCAAATGGTCAAAAACACGGTGTAATGCTCTACTGTCTGATAGTAAACAGCCCTGAAACATTTGATACCTGTCATGTCTCCTCAATCACAAAGCTGCACCTCTCTGTTTCTGGATACACATTCATTATTGATAAATATCAGCAGAATAAAAGCAAAGAGTGACAATGAAGTGTGTTAGGGTTGTGTTATGGATGGTTGTGTGTGTAATCCGCTCCTAATTTCTGTAATCTAAGATCCTAATTTACTGTGATGCTTTCTCCTGTAGTTTCTGCTTTGTATGGTCAAATTGTCCATACAGCCATACTATACATACAGTCATTGTGCACATGAGAAAACACCATCACCACCAAGCTGGCTACAATTGTCAGGGACATACTATAGAAGAGAAATAATGATGGTTGCTGGTGGAAGAAATTGAAGCAGAGTTGAATGGAAAAAACTAAGACACAATATCAGAGTGAAAGCATTGGAGGAGAACTGATGGAGAATAAAAACGGCAAAATCATTAAGGATAAAAAAAGAAGAGGCGAGCACTCGATTCGATTCAATTCCAGTGAACCCAGTTGTACGTCATACCCAATGCAAAAATGCCTTAAAAAAAAGGTTGAAAAGGAAGCAGATGAAGGGAAGGAAGGATGGAAGATGGCAGACTACAAAGCTTAAAGCAATGTCCAGAGAAAGGACCTTGTTTCGGATACTGAGGTGGGGGTGAGAGGGAGGGAGTTTGGACACTGAAGACTAAAAAATAGGTTGAAGGAGAACGCGTCAACAGAGACATGGCAAAAGGATGGATTGAAAAAAGAAAGGAGAAGGGACAAGTAAAGGGAAAAGATGAATTTGAGCCTTTTTAAAAATCTAATGTTTCATATCTTTCATATATTACAAAACCCAATACATTTCAAAAGCTGAACAAATCTGTCCAATAACTGATCATTAATCAATTCCCATTTTTCCTCTCAACTTTTTTCCCCCATGATTTAGGACACCAGGTGTGTTGGCGTGAGATTGAATCTCTCACTCTTCTTAATAATTTGGTGAAGACGCCACACTCAAGACAAAATGAGGGAAGAAAAATGATTCAAACAGGAAAAGAAGCAGTTGGACAAAATGATAAAAGGATTTATACAGATAATTACAAAAAAGAATGACAAGAGATTGCAAGAACCATCCAGCGAGTGAAGGACAGCGTGATGCAGAGACAGGAGGAAGACGCTGGGACAAAATACAGTTTTCTCTCTCGCTTGCAGATCATAAATCTATAGCTGTGATTAGAAGAAGTGGTATTTATAGAAGCCCTGCCATGGTAACTGTGGATGTATTTTTAGTGTCACTCTTTGTAGGTGTAGAACGTGTGTATTTTTATACGTATGCATGTGTAATGAATATATGAGTGTGTGTGTGTGAGTGAAAGTGAGCGAGTGAGGGCAGAAAAAGTCAGAGAGAGGAAAAAACATGGACAGAGCTAAAGCATTTGTCTTTTTTTTTTAATCACCATGGCAACTCCTCCATCTCTCCATCCCTTGTCACACACACACACACACACACACACACACACACACACACACACACACACACACACACACAAATGTCAGTAGGATTTTCTCACTAGTAGTTTACACTGCTTGTTGTCATGTTCTTACCTACACAGAGAGAGAGAGAGAGAAAGAGAGGAAGTAAACAAGCAAAAGAAGGAGAAGAAGAAGGAGCAAGAAAAATGTGTCTCCGTTCTGAGAAAAGGTGCAGCCTGTAACTGCTGATAGACTGACAAACGCACCACAACCTGGCAGTACCCATCTGCTCCTGTACGTCTATTTCAAGCACACAGTGGAAGATGTAGAGAGAGAGCAAGAGAGACAAGGAGAGACGAGTGGATGGAAGAGTGGTAGTAGGAGAAATGGAGAATAACACTGCCCAAACCCAAACATGGAAGAACAAATGTCCCTATCTATATTTATATGTATGTATACAAGCTATGCTATGCTCTAAGCAGCCATGATCAGAGCCTGAGATGTGACCATACAAGGGGAACAGCACAGTAAATGATGATGCTTTGATAAAGTGTGTTGGAGGTTTGAGGTGAACAAACTGCAGTAACGGCTGTAATTGTTTCCTCTGTTGCAATATTTAAAAACTGCCAAAAAGTTACTTCTGAGAAATGTGTATATGCAGACCAGATTGTTTCTCCAGATAAAGGTCAAGTTAGACAATTGGTCATGATCTTAATATGATTCAGTGCATCTTAAGTCAATTGTTGACAATCAGTCGAGCAATCTCACTGAAAAGTAATCTTTGCACATCTCTACACAGAAATGTGTGCAGAAGAATATGTGATGAGTACGAACATAAGAATAAAAATAAGATCCTGCATACTGTCAAGGAAACATTAATGTTCACAGTGTGCTGAAGCTTTTAGAATCAATTAAGAAAAACTTTTTAATTTACGCTGCAGTGTTGCCTTGAGCAATCAATTTGAAACAGGTTGAAACCCAGTGGTACAATATGTTGAGGACAGATTAAAATCACTCCACACATAATTTTAAAGAAATTGGTATCCACTGCAGTGGATAGGAGACCTTTACATATTATGATGTTGTTCCATCTAAACTAGTTAACACAAACCTTTACTTCCCTCTACTACATTTTCCCCTTCGTTTAAGTCAAACATTATTTAAAAATGTATAAAAGAAAAAGTACATCATATAGATCAGGACTGAAAAATAACTCAAAATTGGGTTTTTTCTCTCAATATAATAGCGATAATAATATTAATCTGAATATGTTGCCTGGCTATAACTGTATCCATATTAAGTATGACGACTTCAGCCAGAGTGCAGGACAACATGATCCACCTTACTTGAGTTTGCCACCTTTAGAGTCATTACTTTGAACCAAATGAACCTGCCGTGTCCACACCTAATCAAATATCTCTTTTTGATCATATGTTGAAGAAGCTGCCTCTCTGACTAACTACTAACCATTAGTTGGTGGCCTTAAATCTGTCAAATAAAGCACAACAGAGGAGAGAATGGACTAATGGTAGAGAAGAAAGGGAAAAGCAGTGTCTTAATCACAGAGTAAAAAAATAACCTACAACTCTATAAGAATAGGGAAGCACTTCAGACCATAACAGTGGTTGTCAAGTGAGCTATGGAGCAACCTCAGGGGTGCTTTGAGGCCAAACCGACAAAATAACGTATTGAGAAAAAAAACGAAACAGTCAAATTTAATGCAATCTGGCTCCTTTGCTTATGTTTGATTAGCGATTGGTGTTATGTGCACATGTTGCAGCTTTGTGATAACAGCAGCTCTTAAGCTGCCAGAGTTGTCTTTGTGTTGCCATGCCAGGAAATATCTGAGTCTATGGTCACAAACTGGTCACACGGTTCATATTTGTAATAATTATCAACATTCAAGATTGTGACCCATGTTGCTAAGTTGTATTCAGCGATGCCCGGCGATTTCAAAGTTGTGGTAAAGCTAACATTTTCTTACCTTGGCAGCCATTCGAGAGTAGAGGGCGTTCTGATCCTGTGCAGAACTCATTTTCTCCCTCCTGACCATCTCCTTCAGACCCACGTTGTCATCGTCCTGGAAGTAGCGCACACGCTCCCCGTCAACATGGGTCTCGATCTGGAGCGGGGGAAAAAGGAGAGGACGGAATAAACAAGGTGATGAACAGTTAATCTGCTGCTGCATGTAAAAATCTATTCACATCACATCCTGAGAAAGTGAGAGACAAACGGACACAGAAGAGGAAAAAGAAGACAAGTTTATAAAAGGATATGTAAAAAATATGAGCACTGTCAGAAATGGACAGAAAGAGTGTGAGACAGGCCATAAAGAAGACTGGGCCACTTTGTGATAACCAGGTAGAGAGAGAGAGAGAGAGAGATTGGACTGGAGAGCTTTGTTTACATTAAACACAGAGTCATAGGGTTGACCCTGCTGTCACTACACACACTGATGAATACCAAACAACAAGGAACAAATAGCAGGACCCAAACATGTCATTTACTCCCCCTTTTCTCCTAACAACACTGTCTAGCTGCAGCACTGTGTAGGATCCTTTCTTTGTCCTGAGTGGTGGCTTCCTGACACTGTTTATTTTTTACCAAGTACATAAACGTCAGTCCTTGCTGTTCTGTAATTTCTCTACTCTCTTTCCACACCTCATCCCCGTCTATTTACCGGTTTCTTCTTCCGTCGTCCCCCGTGAGGCTCTTGAGGTCCAGACGATGGCTTGACTGGCCAGGCCTGACCTGATTGGTCTGTTCTGAACAGCAGGACCTCTTGGTCTTCACTGGACTGACCCAGGACCTGAAAAACCAAAACACAGCCACGTCATTTTCAGTCATATTTGTTTTATGCAGCTGACTGACTACATTCCCAATGTTTGAACTTTTTGTAAATATTTTATTACATTCATTTCACATTTTGGTATCTAAATTTGACTCAGAAGAAGACTTTCAGATCAGCAGAAACATCTTAATAAAAATGTAAATTGTCCAAAGAATTCTCTAAAAACAAAAGCCAGGTCAGAAATGCAACATTTCCTGATATCATTAACAACCTGGAGACCGTGCTAGTAGTAAAACATAGCATATTCTCCTCAGTCAGAGCCAATTTAGCACTCAAAGCAAGGCTTGTGTTTTTCAAAGATCAAAAAGAAAGATTTCAGCTGTTCTTGATTTATGCAGAAAACATAAACAGACACTTTATCCCATCATTTTATGTAGCACTCACACAGTCAGATTCACTGAATTCGAAAGGTGAAACAACCTATGTAACAAGAGCCCATGTCTGATTAGACAGTCTATAAAAGACTGAAGTTTTACCTGAATGCAGAACAAGACAAGAAACTAAAAACATGTTGTAATTGGGAGACAGTAAAATGAATTCTCAAAAAAAAAAAGTACAAAGAGAATATTTCTTCTTGTCACAGTTTAGCCTTGCAAGCCCCTACATGCAGTGAAAAACACTAAATATGATAGACAGGCAAGTGGCAATACAAGTCAAAAGCATTGAATAGTTAAGACGAGCCAAAAATCTTCCATGACAAGACAGACTGGAGGATCTGTGAGCGGGCTGAAGTGCCTCTCAGCTGGTAAGTGCACTAAAATCTAAGAGTTATGACATTTTCTGAGAAAATCTTACACAGGGTGGCACCCTTATCTTTTCATTTGGATGGGGCGACCTCACTGAGGAGGAATCTGGCCTTACTTGTAGATGATAGGCAAATAATCACAGTCTACTCATGTCATTAATAGGCCTCCATTTATGTGTGTGTGTAGCCAGAAAAGGCATAAAGCAGGCCTAAGGTGTCAGGGCACAGACAGGATGGCACATATAATCTCTGTCTCCTTCTCGATCTGTCGTTTTCTTCCTCTGTTGCTCTATTTTAACAACACACACACACACACACACACACACACACACACACACACAAACGCAGGGGCACCCTCTGAATGACCCTGGTGGGGGGAGAGTCGTCATCACACTAAAAGACATTTCTTTCTCAGTAGTGTCTGCTGAAATGCTGAACAGGAGCTCTTTCCGTACAGACGGTGAGACGAGCAGAGCCGGAGCAGCAAAGAGACTTCAAACAAAGAAAATTCCTTTTAAAAGCAATCAGACGTAATAGCAGAGAGTTTAGTTACATGTGAAGACAAGTTTAGAGAAGATGCAGCTTTGAGTGTTTGGTTTAGCATATACTGTAGATTACGGGGAAAGGAAGAAGAAGCTGCAAGATGATGAATCTGACAGAGGAAGATTCAGTGTGTGTCAAGTTCAGGACTTTGTGCAAGTTTCTGTATCTATGTAGTCCTTTATGTGCATGGGTTTATATCTGTCTGTGAATTGAGTGTGTGTGCATTTGCATCCCATTTAGAGTGGTGTGTCTGTATTTGAGAGTGAAGTGCGTGTCAGTCTGTGTGTGTTGGATGTATAGTAAAACATCACTGGGGGAAACAGCTCTCAGGGAAAAGCATGTATGTAGATAGGGAAAAAAACTGATGAAAAACAGCAGAAATACAAATGGAGTGGAGAAAATGCATTTCCGCTGCACCAACAACATGAAAGAAAGTAACACTCCATTATATACATGATATAAACAAAAGTGCTCTTATAGTAAATACATGTGCATCCTAAAATAAAAAATTCAGTTTGGATTTGAGAGGATATGTTCGCTCCAAAGATTTGTGCTTTTGTCTGTAGTGGCGCTTCACAATCACCACAGTTTCAGAACATATGAGACAAACTGGTTTTGAACTGCCGGTGGAAGTATTTGCTCTGTTTTACATGAGTTACTACAGTCATGGGCCTGATTACTAAAGGTTTGCGTGTATAAAAAATGTGCAAGCTGATCTACTAAGGCGGTGCACAGAGGTTTGCGTCTTTCAATTGTGCAAGATAGTACGCGCTGTCCATTTAGTACGTTTGCCATAATGAGGGAAAATTTTAACCCGTGTGCAAAATACAGGGAGGAGAAAATGCAAATATGTTATTTAGAACACGCATTGTGATTTAACAAACACGAAGGTAATTTTGCTGATGGTAACTGCGCAAAGATGACTTCTGTCACTGTAGAGAGGAGGACACAATGACAGAATACACACAGACGGATTTTTCCACCCGTGTTAATATTTTTGGAGTGGAATATTTTCGGTTTTACTAACAACACTGACTTTGGTCACAAATTTTCACCCATGTATCAGTTTTTCTGGTAATATTTGTTTTTGTTATTACTTAATATATTTGCTGACTCTCCATTCAGACCTGCAAAACCCCCATTTAAATACTGCTGTCTCCACCCTGTTGCACCTGTTTTCATTTACGTTCTCAGTAGATCACCCGCAAAACGCACGCAAACTTAACGCGCAATCTATTGCACCGTGCACGCAATTTAGTACCCTTTATTTAGGATGTTAGTAAATCAGGGCCATAGCATATTGGGTTCTGAGCACTTCCAAAATGCGGGTGACCTACGCTCAACCATGTACCTGAACACCTCCTGTATAGTCACTCTCTGCTGCTGTGGATCTGATAAACGTGCTGCTAATGCTATGCTTTCTGTCTAGACACGGGGTCACAGTGTCCGTTCTTGATTAAAAGCTTCGTTTTTCACTGTCTGCTTTTCTCTTTTTTTTCTCTGACTCGTGTCACACCTCGTCTCTGGTCTCTCCCTGACACACAGGGGCCCTGAAGCTCTGGCCTGCCCCTGCACAGAGGGGAGCAGCTCGCCGATGGCTGGTGTAGTCAAAGTTTATTAGTATTAAACATATTGTGGGTCCAAATTGCACCAAAGTCGACACTGTACTTCACTTTTTTCCCCAGCAACGCTGAATGCCAAGTGTGGAGTTGATTGGATGAACAGTTCAAGAAAAAAAAACAGGACAAACATACATATAGAGATTCCTTCCTTTAGTAGATTCATTCTAAGTATTGTTTTTAGTCCTTTCAGGGGGAAGAAACACCTCACTAAAAATAATGCAGTATAATACAACTACCTTGCAATAAATACCACTTGCATGAAGGTTATAATGTTCAATTTTTGAGACAGTTTTAGGAGAAATGCTGATTCAACTTTTCTGGTCATTATTTAGAGGCTATTAAATTGTTTGGTTATACTGAGAAGTCATGAACAACACACAATTACAATGTAAGGCTTGTGTGTGTATATATATATATGTATGTGTGTATATGTGAAGTATCTACAGACCTGCTTTAATTTATCCATTTCATGGAGCTTCATTCGGGCGGAGTGGCTCTCTTTGGCTTTGTGAGCTGCCTCCAGCTGGGATTTCAGTTTCTCAATCAGCGCCTGAAACATACACAGACAAACATATATTTATACATTGGAAACACAAAACTGCTTTAAGTCGACATAGGACTGCAAATAAAGATGATTTTCACAGTCAACATCCCAAAGATTTTCAGTTTACTATCACGAGGACAAAAGACACCAAGAAGCTAGAACCATTTTTTTTCCTTTAAAAACTACTCACCAAAATATTCTTTTGATCACCTTATGGATTATTACACTTATGATACACTTATGCAGCTGTATATCTATGTAGATATAAGCCCTTGAGTATCAATGAGTCAACACTGGTTTTCTACAGGTTCTTTTTGTAACACACAAGAATAACAAAGACAAAAGAGTCAACGGAAATATACAAATAATTAGGAAAAGAAAAGAAAATTTTAAAAAACAAACACAAGAACTCTTTGGGCAGATTTTTGTTTCCATTTAAAAATGACATAAAAGCTAAAGACAGATACAGTATAACAGCAACAGCAACTTATACTAAATTATAAAGAACTGAGGGACACGCATACAGTATAGGTCTATCTATAGTATATTGCATCGATTCACGGACGCCAAGTATGAATCTTTTATTATAGAAATTGCAAATTAATAATTTTTTTCCCCCTTCGGGAACATTATGAAATGGTGACAAAAAGTAATTAATTGCAATATATCACAGCATATCGCAATATATTTAAAATCGCAATAATATTGTATCGTGACACAAGTATCGTTATAATATCGTTATCTTGGAGCCTCTGGTGATTCCCACCACTAATACAGTACAAACACATAAACTGCTGTGACAGATATGGTTTCCGTCATCTACTGAGCATTACTTGCTTTATATACAGAGCATGACTGTTAAAGGCACTTCACTCTCTCTCTCTCGTTTCTCACTCTCACACACACACACACACACACACACACACACACACACACACACACACACACACACACACACACACACACACACACACACACACACACACACACACAGAGGTTTGGGAATATCAGCTTGATTGGTTTGTCGTGTAGGGAGATACTGGATGTCAGGTTGATAACACTTAGTAGTATAGCTGTGTGTGTGTGTGTGTGTGTGTGTGTGTGTGTGTGTGTGTGTGTGTGTGTGTGTGTGTGTGTGTGTGTGTGTGTGTGTGTGTGTGTGTGTGTGTGTGTGTGTGTGTTGTAACAGACAGCCTTTTAACACTCTCTATAAGAGATCCCAGTAGGACTCTTAGCACTGACATGTGAAGACAGGCATAGGGAGGAGTGGAGCGCACAGATCAATAAAAGCTATAAATGAACGGATCCTCTGACATGCTTTTCAATCAAACACTAAGGAAAAAGTTGACGCTAATGTGTTGAGAAAAAGAAAAACCTGCTGAACCATAAAGCCATAAAGTCATAAAGTTTAATGAGAGTCCTAATGAATAAACTAAATAAAACCAAGTTATAAAGGTGAAATTATATTTAAAACTGGAATACATTTGGAGTTATATTATATATATATAGTATATACCTATACATACCACTGTGGATAAGAGACTAATTAACACTTGTGGAATTTGATACAGACATTTATGACACCCATGTGGTGAGCCCTTGACTCTGTAGCCCTTGATTACTAAATATAATGATATACTTTTATTTGGACAGTAACATACAGTATTTGGACAGTTACAGTATAGATGATTTTGTTCTTCATGCTCTGTGCATGTTTTAAATATAATAATGGACCACCAAGTCTCAGCTGCAATTTGAACCCAAAGCTATACTTTATTTTTCCACAGTTCTTTCTATGTTGACGTAAACCTAATCACATTATAATATAATATAAGGACTTTAAAGATTTCATCACACATTGAATGAAGCTCAGAGCCTTCAGAATAATTACTATCTAAACTGTACATTGGGAGCAAAACAGTAACATGATGACGGCCGACTCACCGTGTTACCCATGATCTCTGCCTTCACCAGCTTGGCGCCCAGTTTGTTCATCTCCTCGTCCGACAGCAGTGGGATCTCTTCTTCTCCCTCCTCTTCTTCTTCCTCACTCTCACTCCTATGTACACATGAAGGAGGAGAATATGAGGGCACAGCAAATAAAAATGTATCACTATTTTCCAATTCATGGCTTTGATATGAAGACATTTGAAACAACCAACCAAAATGTTTCACTCTAAGCAATCTGTTGTCCTCTTGTTCGGTGCTTCTTTATATCTTTTCCCACAGATTTCACCTGTAACTCACCCACCGAATTTAATGACTGAACTATTCCACCCTAATAATAGTCCTAAATCTTCTAATGGCAAAATTATTAATGAAGTTTTGAATTTAACCAATCAGTTGTTTTCTTCTAAGCTCTCGCAGTGTTTATCTGTTATGATTCATTTGAGTCTCTTAGCCCCCCCCGGAGATCATTACAGCCTTGCCTGGGAGGATGTGAACTGCAGTCTGGGAAGCATCATTCTCGGCTATTACACCTCTCACAGCCTCATTTCATTCGACTGCGACACTGCAGACTCATTTCATGCTGCAGGGGTTCTGGGCGCTGGTTTACCCAAACAACTTAGCCTAATGAGGCACAACACAGAACAACTAAGAAGGCTTTACAAGGCATCCGATACCCTGACATCTGGCCGACAACATCGCTACACATTGGAGCGGAGTGGAAGTAAGAACACATATAAGCTTGTGAACCATCTGACTGCCAAGAGCTGCTCCCTTTTTTGGAGGAAGAAAAGCACCACCAATATAATTAGAAGAAAGAGCGCAAGTAAAAAGGCTTGTGTAGGCAAGGGGAAATGAGCTATGCTACAGCAATTTTAGTATCTGTAATACTCTGATTGATAACTAATGCTTTGTAACGACTGAAAAACATTTATCCATTGACTGACGTATGACAAAAAATAAACAGCACTGTGATGGAGACAATAGGGGATACAGGCAACAACAACCTTTAAAGTTCTATGTTTACACTAAACTTAGTACTTTTAGATGTGACGCTATATGATATATAGGCTCCAAAGTTCAGATAGGGAGAGACAGGGAGTTTTCCTGGGAATATCAAGACTAATGTTCAGTAAAAGATAAGGACTTCAAGAGTTCTTGCAGGCCCCTTGAAACTTATAAAGTACATTTGTGAAGACACAGTGACGTTTCATAGAAGGAATTACTGTGAAAAAAGTCTCTGGTAAGGTTACATTAGCATGACATAACAAACACAGATACTTAGTTTCCTGTGTGCAGTTTGTTTTTGTTGTGTGTGTGATGATTATTTGTTACCTTATCTGTTTTTTATGTTAGGTTTACATTGAAAATAATGCAAGAACTCTAATAACAGATGTATCTAAAATCTGTAAATATATTCTTATATGTATAGATTTACAGATGCTGGCGACTCAGTGAATGAGTTCTTGAGTTCATGAGTTCTGAATCCCAAAGGAAAGAGGGAGAACAAATGTTTTAAGGACAAGACTTTGGAGAGATTCCACTGCTTCAAGCTTTAGTCTTCTTGAAATAGAAAACAGCAAAATATTGGTTTCAATGGTTTTTAAAAGGCAGTTACTGAGAGGTTTAGGGAACATGCTTATGTGCCCATGATTGAAAAAGCTGAATTTTTCTACTGCTTTCATGAATATACCAGCATCCCAAGTAGACAACCATGACATTGAGTAATTTGGTTAATCCGCCCAAAACACAAACACAATTGAAATATATTAAAACCTTGATGCCGTCAAAGCAGCTTTGTCACAGTGCAGACTCTCTGGAGCAGCAGGTACAGTTTTCACAGCATCCTTCTCTTTCTCCTGCTGTGGTTTTTCCAGAACGTCAGATTCACGGGCAGGGTTAATGCTCTTCTTCCAGGCCGGGACGCCGGTGTTACGTGGACCTGAGTCTTCATCGTCAGAGCTGGGTTTCAGGAATCCTGCACGTGGCCGAACTGGAGGAGGAGGACGCTCTGGAGCTGCATGGGCAAAGGAATTAAAAAGCATGTTGAGAATTCAAAATTTGACACAGAAATTGAGTAGAAATGTGACTTGCACTAAAAAGAAATCAAGGAGCAATGATCACTAAATTCCACTAAATAACCATTTCCTGCCAAATTAGATAAAGCTTCTATTTACTTCTGCAAAACTTGAGTCAGATATTTTTTGATATTGACCCACCTGCACCACTGTCATCATCTCCTGAGGGTTTGAGGAAGCGGCCTTTCATTGATGAAAGAGAAAGAGAACGTTGACTCCAATTTCCCCCCTGTGAAGATGCATCGCTGGGTCTATCTGCATCTCTGTTTCTCCCCCTATCCCTCTCTCTGTCTCTTTCTCTGTATCTGTCTCTTTCGTCATCTCTTTCTCTGTCTCTTCCTCCGTCCCTTTCCCACTCTCTATCCTGGTTTCTGATTCTATCCCTGTCACTTTCCTTCTCTCTAAACCTGTCTCTGTCTCTGTCTCGGCCTCGATACCCTCCCCTCTCCCTCTCCCTCTCCCTGTCCTCTCCTCTCTCAGAATATCTGTCCCGGTCAGTGGGTGATGAGTCTCTCTCCCTTTCACTTCCTCTCCACCGATCTCTCTCCGTCTCATCTACCTCCTTTCTCCTCCACCTCTCCCTGGCTTCCTCCTCTCCTTTCCTCCAGCTGCCTCTCATCATGCTGCCCCGTTCTCTTTCTCCTCCTCTCTTCTTTTCATACGCAGCTTCTTCGGCCTCTTCTAATTTTTGCTGAAATATTTCCATTGACTAAAAAAAAAAAGACAATTACAGAACATATTAAAACATTTGATCAGTGATCAAGTTTTGCTGTTCAAAATTTCACAAATCTCTCACAAAGCAATCACTCCCCAGTCGTTACAAACAGAAAATACCCAAAGTATATCTACACAATTCTGCAGAGATGGTTGCTCAGACTACACTACTGCACATTATATGATAAGGCACAAAGACAGTATTTATGAGGTGCACTGCTGAGTCCTGACAAAGGAAAAAAGACGCACACACATACACAGAGATATATACACACACAATGTAGTGACAGTCTCTATGCAATCAACTCAAGTCACAAATGCTGACACTGCTGAAAGAGACTAAACACAAGACACTGGGCTGAAAAGAGACAGATCAATGATAGAAAAAGGTCTCTCGACACACATTGCTCTTGCAGTAGTGAATGAGTGTGTGTGTGCTGATAAACTTTAAGTTTCTACAAAGAATATCTCAGCAGGTTAAGCGTGCGTGCGTGCGTGCGTGTGTGCGTGCGTGCGTGCGTTGATCTTGACTGGTGGTAAAGTCAAAATACATACACTTTCTCATTCAAGTTACTGAGAAAGTGTGTCCAGATAAGTCAGAATAACAGTGAATCAACACTCTTATGTGCAGATCAGAATAAACAACATCCTTCTCTTTGACCTGGGTCTATATGTGTGACCATATGTGCTATATGTTAATGTGTGAGTGCTAGTGTCGGTCCTCACTCCGTATCTTTCAGCCACCACATCGTTGAGGCTGCGCTGCTGCCTCTCTGCCTGCTCCTTCATCCTCTGGAAGCTCTTCCTCAGCCAGCTCAGACCGCCATCATTCACCACTGTGTTGGCTGGATTGGAGGAGAGAGGAGAGGAGGAAGGACAAAGTGTGAATTTGACAGATTATTTGTAGGTTCTCAACCAAAATATACAAAAGGGGGGCATAGGACTTGAAAGGTGTTTAACTTCTTTCTACTGAATTATTTACTGGGATTATGTAGGGTTGCTGGAATTGTGTTTGTTTGTCTTGTTTTCTTACTTATATATTTTTACCGTATGTATTTTATTTTGTTCTTTCTTTTAATGTTTTAAAAAAACAACTAAAACTAAACATTTTTTGACTTCAGTGAGACTGTAATAGTATCTTCCACACTGGTCAAAAACATGTAGAATTATAAAAAGTCAAGTAATGTTAATAGGCATTAGTTATCACTTTTCCACTGAGCTTACTGTAAATAACATGCAATTAAGTTTTCATACAGATTGCAACAGAGAAGATGTAAATAAGAACAAGTAAGGAGTTAGTAGAGAATACGCTGTTTGTGGGAAAAGATCAAACAAACCTGAAACTAAATCAGCAAATGGTGATGAATGAAAAAAATGTCCAAGGGAAAAGCATGAGACGAAAAATGGTAAGAGAAAGGGAAAAACAGAGATCACAATAAGGTCAAGAAATTCTGTTTTAAATTTGTGGGAAACAAATGCTCTGACTGGAACCAAATGTCTCTCTGGTTAAGGTCAACACTGCACACTACACTGATTGTTGCATGTTTGAAATGTAGTAACACTTAATCATTGGTAGCTTTTGTCTTGCATTCAAAGTGGCCAAAAACACTGAGAGAGAGAAAGTTGCTCAGGTTCACATCAGGTTCATGTTCCCAAACATGTATTTTTATGCCCACCAAGACACAACTGGCTACTTCTAACCAGAGAGGGAAAAAAAAAATTTCAGACCATTGTACAAAAGAAATGTGGACAGTGTGTACGAGTGACTCGAAATAGTCTGTATTTCACGAGTGTGTTTTGTTTATCAAAGGATCATCTCGGGGCTGACCACACGTCACTTGATCGGTTTCCAGCAAACTTCTCCTTGACTATTTCTGAACCAAAAAAAGTGCATCCAGTGTTAAAAATACACAAAAAAACCCACAATCACACACCAGTCTGTACTTCCTGTGACCCCACAGCCATAACACAACATGAGGTAAACAACATTCCCATCTGGCACACAGTTTGAAGGGAAAAAGTAAGCAAAACTGAGCAGTGTGTGTGTGTGTGTGTGTGTGTGTGTGTGTGTGTCTGTGTAACTCTGTATTCTGCATTGCTGTTAAAATTAAGCTTACAACATAAAGGCCATGCCAAGTCCGGAGGGAACTCTACTTACTGGGTAGAGATAAGAGACACATGCAGCTTAACACGGCTTACTCTCTCTCACTCTGTTTGCCTCTCTTTCCCCAAATCCCCAACTCAGAAGCTCTTGGTGCTATCTGTCCTCCCAACACCAGTGTTGTTGACTTTTCAGCACAAATAATTGTATTCAACTCCTCTGTTTCTAAAATTCAAGTATCCTTTCAACTGCACTCTCTATCCACTATGAGATTAGTCCTTGTTTTTTTTTTTTAAACAGACCAATAGACCTCGGGGTCGATTGTTAGTACAAGGAATCCTCTAGTGGGGCATCGGTAGTAGAAGAGTATCAGAAGAAAGAAACTTATTCATAATACCTGGATTACTCATATCTGTCTAACTTTTAAAAAAACAACAACAAAATAGTGACAGATAAACACAGAGAGAGACAAACAAGACTGAATATAAGAAAAGGAGAGGGATGGCTATTGAAACATTAAAAGATGAGGGATGAGGACACAGTCAAGTACTTTAATTGAACATGGGAGGGGATGCAGGGAACAGTTAGGCAACAAACTGCACCCCGCTAGTGTATCGAGGGAACAGACAGTGGAGAAACTCTCTGAATGTGGATGAAGAATAACATCAATAAATAAAATGTGGAGTGAAATTGAATATTTTACATTGTACGTTGGGAAATATTCACATGCTTGGCACATTTTAATGTGAACAGAGTTTGCTCATCTTTTCTTAGTACCTTTCTTTGCTGAAGTACCAGCAGTCTCCTCTGGGGGCAGACCCTTTCCTCCATCCTTCCAGTACGGGTTTAGCTCTAGTTTGTGCAGACCAGCCTGAGGAAAAACCAAAAATATACACACACTTGAATCGTTTCTGTATATGCACAATAGCACAACAGGGACACAGATAGTAGAAATGCAGGGGAAAAAAAGCCCTGCAGAAACCAACGAACACGAACAAAAACACACACACACACACACACACACACACACACACACACACACACACACACACACACACACACACACACACACACACACACACACACTGCAGTGAAATGATGTCCAAGAGGGGATAACCTCTGTTGCCTTGGTAACAGCGCAGTTGGTAAAAGGAAAAAACTGACTTCCACACTTTTTTCCCCATGTAGTATGCACTGCATGCACACACCAACATGATCACTATTTATCTTACTCCTAAATACACATACAGGTCATTTTGCATTTAAATGATGTTTATCAGAGGAACAACTTGACTGACTGCAACTTCCCAGACCAGCACTGAATTACAAACAGGAGAGAAAAGGCCAAAAAAAGGCCAATAAAAAATAAAATCAATCCACACACCTGTTCAATGGCCTGGGCCTTGGCTCGCTCCTCTTCCTTCTGTCGTTCTTTCTCAGCTCTCTTCTCTGCTGTGGACGTCGTTCTCATGGTCAGGAAGTCAAAGGTCATCCATTCGTCTCTCTACAGCACAGAGACAGATGTTGGAGGGGTGTTAAACGAAACAAAAAAGAAAGATAAGAGAAGATCAATGACCACTTAAAAAGCAACTTAACAAATAACATCACTGCTCTCTTTGGAGACACAGCATCCACATGCAAATACAAATAAACACTTCTCTCAATAATGATGGATGGTGCAATGAATGAGTATGTTTGGTTGTAAAGCAGAAGAGGCAAACAACACGTGTCTGACCATTGTTTACATTACTTCTATACACCTCTAGACATCTGCTCTATTTATTTATTTCTACTGTAGAAAAGAAACTTTACTATTTGGAGGAAAAGAACGGACTTTTAAAAACACTTTGGCGAAGCTGTCTACAAAGGAGTTAACAGAAACATCTTCAGAGAAAGATTACATTACACCAAACACTACTCACATTATTACTCAATATCTGTGGGAACCAGGAGGAGGGCATTACCTGGGCATTTTGAGCCGGGCTGGAGTTGCTCTCTGTCGGCTTGGACTCATCAGAAACCTGCCAGGCTTTAGGCGCCTGTTGCTGAGGTCGAGATTCAACCCATTCGTTCTCTGAGTCCTGATACACACACACACACAAAAGAGAACAGAAGAGGGAGAAAATGATGATCATGAAGAAGGACTGCGACCTCTGTACATTAAATTATTATCTATATTACACATTTATTTCATGCCAAGAACTTTCACTCAATTACAAATCAACATAAAGTCAAACCAAATCTTTACAACTTTTACTTATTCATTAACCAGTGTAGCTTTAAAAGGACTCCTGCAGCAGAAAATAAATGAATAATCTACCTCTGAGCTCTCACTGGAGCCATCTCCTTCTTCTTTCGTCTTCTTGTCCTTCTTGGCTTTCTTCTTTTTCTCTTTTTTCTTTTTGGATTTCTTCTCTTTCTTCTTCTTGCTCTTCACAGAGCCCTCCTGTGGGAGATTCAGATTTCAACCAAAGAGTCAGTCCTCAATCATATGAGGAAGTAACCAGGAATACCAGATTGTGGCTGAGTTAATACAACTGAGAGTTATTACAGCAGCAAAGAAGATAATCCTGGACTCCTGATATTTCTATGCAATCACTCTGGATAAATAATCTCAATCTGGAGAATACAACAGCAAAACTGGAGAAAGCTCAACCAGCCACAGTTGAGGGCTGGTATTCTTGTTGAGGATATCATAATCCTTCTTTCTTGAAAGCACTAATATAAGGTACTCAACGGTATTGAAAAGATCTGTAGTCATGGACAATAAAGGATTGTGATCTGATGTACACCCTTTTATGTTTTTGTCCTAGTGTGTGCTATCGGTTACCTCGGATCACAAACAAAAGAAGAACGTCTCCAGGAATAACAATTTCTTTCCTGTGTTTTTATTTCTGGCTCGTGTGTCTCCATAATGGCAAACAATCTATGGATAGCGTGATAGCAGTGAAGACGTAGATAAATGTTTGTTACAATTTCGTAAAGCTGTCATAAACAACAATGTTCAAAGTATTAAGGTGTGAAATTATCATACAACGGTGCAGGTTGAAAACACAGTCACCACTGTTGTGTGACTTGGCACAGAGTTAGTCTAATAATTAATGCACTAGAGTGATTAAACGTTGTCATTATTAACTCTGAATGAATAACTTTGCATCTTACATCCTCGATCTCCTGAAGCCTCTGGTTGATCTCAGGCAGCATCCATGTATCCTCCCCTCTCTGCCTCTTCAGCTCCTTCCTCCTCTCCTCTTTCTCATACTTCTGCTTGGCCTGAACGACGGGATAGAAATGAGAGGAATAAAAAGAGGAATAAAAACAGTGAGAGAGGGAGATCATTCAGGTGCATTTTCAGACACATCCATCTCTTGCCAGTCCACTTGATCTGTTGGTGAGAACTGTGATAATATCTGATAAGGACATTTTTCTTATTATGAAAGGAACATATTGCTATGATGATCCTGCTGATAAGAATTTCAAATATTTGAACATGTATTTTATCTTCTGAAAGCAATAACAGCAACATTAATGAGTTGTGGAGTCATAATGAGCCTCCAGCCGAGGTTTGTTTAAAACCAGAGGAGACCAAGTCTATGATGCCAGGAAACCTGCAACTCAGGAAGAGATCAGATAGACTAGCTCTGTTTCTGCTTTCAAATTTCTCTTAAACCAGTTACTACGTTTTGTTTTTATTCTGTTTTAATAACTGATACCTCACTTGGTATTAGGGCCTGAACCCAATATTAGGGAGTTAAAAAACATTCTGATATCAATGTATTGGCCGATTATCTTCTAAATACAATAAACATAAAAAGCACATTTTTTGCAGTGTGGTTATCAAACACTTGTGTCAAAGATATGTAATGGAAGCATGATATTTTACAGTTGAACTGTATTATAGTATAAAATGAATGAAACACTAAACCTAACTGGGAATTTAATAATTATAAATGACAATAAATCTTAAAATACATACAACAACAAAAATATATGTATTTATGTACTATACTTGAATCAAGAAAAAGGATCAAATATACATAAAATGCTGCCCACATAACTTTTTTCTAAAAATCAGTGCATATCAGACAACATATATGCCGATGCCGATACATCTGTGATAGGCCAATATCGGCCAATAATAGCGGTTAGCCTATATATTGGTCTGGCTCTACTTGTTATTATTACTGTTGTTTTTATGTCTTTGTAAACACTCTGTGACTAGTTCATAAACAGTGCTATATAATAGGGCTGGGCGATATGGATAAAATCAAATATCACGTTATTTTTGACCAAATACCTCGATATAGATATCACAACAATATTGTAGAGATGACTGTTGGTGCTTTCATAAAATATTTACACATTGCGATTTTTGATAAATAATCATCAGCTATGTGGATATATTGACTAAGTGGGTAAAAGACTAATAATAGAACAGCTAACACAGTTTAGTAAATTCAGAAAATGACCTTTTAAAACCAGGAAAAGACAACTCTCATGCCATGTCACGATATTACAATATACCAAACTAACCAGTCAGTTAAAGCTAGGGAGGGCAGAATAATTACAAAGTGGGTAAAAGGTAAATAATGGAACAACTAGAACACCAGGGAAAAACTAAGCTATATACGATATTACAATATCATTATTACAAAAATAAAACAAAGTACACAGAATTAGAAAGATATAAAGAAAATAAAAAGCTAGACTAAAATAGAGCCAGTTTAAACACAGGTGAGCTGGACAGATAATGTGTTTACAGTCTCATCTGCTCTGTGTTAGTCAATGTAAACACAGCTGTGAGCATGTGTGATTATTACCAACCAGTCACTGTATTTAGCTGTGACCAGGACATAAAAACACATCTATATATAAAACACAGACACACATTAGCAGCTTAATGAGAATACACCACAGATAAACTTTAGCATGTTAGCTGCTACTTGGTCTGATTTCAACCATATCTGACGCCATTAAAACAAAACTCTGCCTACATGTAGATGTGTAGAAGCTTTTAGTTCATACCTTTTCTATCGCCTCTTGTCGTGCATTTCGTTTACTCTCTTTTCTGTCTTTGATGCTGCTCACACTCTCGAAACTGACTCCGTTTGCCTCCATGACACTGTCGTCAATGTTTTTGGGTTAGTGTCGTAAAAGTGCTGCCGGTTTACGTCAACTGAGGACTTTGACTATTGTAGTTTTGTTGTTGTTTTTTATCCATAGAAACTCTTAAGAAAATAAACATCCTATATATATACAAGACACATTAGAACAATGAATTAAATAAATAAAACCGAAATTAAATAAATAAAACTTTAAAAAAAAAAAATAATAATAATAGAATAAAATAAATTGCACTCCTCCATAGATTCTGTAGAGGTCATCAAATATGTTTAGTTTGTCATTAGCGGAGAGACTTTGCATGTTTACTTTTTATTAGTCTTAAAGCACTGAGATGATTGTCCATGAGGTGTTTGATTGACTCATTAAGAGATAAGATAAGATAAGATAAGATATTCCTTTATTAGTCCCATGGGAAATTTGCATTATTACAGCAGCAAGTGGACAGTAAAATAGAAGAGCAGCAATAAGTGCTAAGGCAGGGTTATTAAAGTTAACTAAAACTAAGACTAGAACTTAAAACTAGCAGTGAAAAAATAATTTAGTTAACTGAAATAAAAAATTAAAAAGAGAGTTTTGTTTAAAAAAGAAAAAAAAAAGAAAAAGAAAACTAAATAAAAACTACAATGAACAATACAAAACTAACTAAAACTAAACTGAATTGCAGAAAAAAATCAGCTTAGTTATAGTTTTCTTTTCACTTTCTCAATTTTTACTGTATTCTGTTCAGTTTGACTTCTTGAAATAATGGGCTAGTACCAGTAGGGAGACCACAAACACAGTTAATTTTACCTCAGTGTCAGCATTATTTCATCCTTTACAGCTTCTACTAATCAAGACTTTCCTCCTAATACCTGAAAAACTAAATACAAACTAAACTTAATCACGTGTTAAATTAACTAAAACCAAACTAAACAGAATCTATTCCTTTATCAACCTGCAGAGCCTTCACCAAACTGTTGTCGTAGGGTTTGGAGCACACTCTTGTCTCTTGTATGCTGTGTCATTAAGATTTCTTTAAATTGAAACTAAGGGGCCTCAATTAAACCAAAGGAAAGTGTCCCCAACAAAAAGTACACAGAATACCTTTTATCATATATAAAACACACATAGGGTTGATCTTATACTATTACATCTCTTTCTGGAGTTATTCTCTTTTCAATGAAGCACAATCAGTGCATCTTCAGTGAGGAAATTACACAGTGAGGAAATTATTCCATATTAGTTATTAGTCTTGTTGCCTGTCGCATCAATAGGTCAAGCCTGGGGGCAGCGAAAACATTTAATTATCCCCTCAAATGTCAAACAAAAAATCAGCGGATAGACACAACACCAATACCAACGCACTATTCTCTTTCTCTTTCTCTCTCTCACACACACACACACACACACACACACACACACACACACACACACACACACACACACACACACACACACACCAGTCTGCTTCACCTTCATCAATAATCCGCTGTCAATAAAAGCCACCAAATCATCTCCTGCCTGAGCATCGCGATTGTCTATGTGTGTCCCAGCGGACTGAGGAGCCACAGACGTAATTTACCCAGAGCCCAATTACTAACCTGCCACAGACGGGCCACAACAAATAACCAGGCTCCACTCTGCCGCCATCAATACTCCATTATCCCACAATTCATTCTTTACAGCTGTCTGGTGAAACTTATCTTGTTCATAGGATGCAGCAGTGGTAATGTGCGGTTGAGTCTGAGGAAGACTGATGGAGTCATACTTCAGTGTTACTATATTACTACAATCTTAAAAACTCATCTCACATACAGTATTGATTCATCGTCTGTTGATGCAACAGTAAAATGGACTGGCAACAACACAAAAAGAGCTATTTGTGCAAAATTGTTACTGATTTGGAGCACACGCTATTATCCTGAAACTCATGAAGCAACATTAATATTGTTGCTCCAATATTTATTAACTGTAAAATAAATTACATTACATTTAAATGTTTAATCTCCTCTAAGACATACTGTATGTTCAATGTAATGCCATTTCAACCCGATTTAAATGGCCTTTAAAACTTTGCACACTATCATGAATCAGTTGTTCTCTGCTCAGCTAAAGCTACATGTATGTTGCATGTTTGTCTACTTTTCAGTCAAAAAGATATACAGGGTGTCCATCAAGTCCCTTTACAATTTAACAAATTTATTACAAAAGCAAATTAATAGACAAATATGTGGAAATGTAATCATTTAATACACCTCTATATGGGCACCATTAGTTGCACGAAGCACATCAAGACGGTACTGGATTTCTCACCATGGCTGTAGCATAGCCTCATTAATGGTGGCAATGGCATCAGTGACTTTTGCTTCAGGTCATTGATGTCCCGTATCTTTGTTCCATACACGATACACAAATGCAATTTGATTAAAAACTTTGATAACCACTGAGTACATAAAAAAAAAATCTGATTAAAATATCTCATCAATAACTTTTGTAATGATTTTTTTAAATTGTAAAGAGACTTTGTGGAAACCCTGTATAACTGTATAGCTGTCCTTCTATGATATGTGTAGTTACCTGTCTTTAAGCTTTTTAAAAACCCTAATATTGGACATGTTTATAATGTTTATCCCACATTTTCCAGACAAGACCATTCAGGAGAGAAGTAATGACGCTGCTAAATGTCCAACAACTTTGTTAAAACTTTATTCTGCATCATGGAATAAAACCTGTATGGTCTTTTGAAACATACATTAACAAGGTATGTGATGTAAAATCCATGAAGCAGACACATTTTATTAACAAAAAGAAAACAGAAAAATCCCCCACAGCCTGAGATGCCATGTTACTTTGGGCCCTTTAACTAGAAAAGGTCAAGCACACACTGTTTATAGCTTAGTTACAGCTCAGTGGATTCAGAGCAGACACTGAGGTCAAAGACAGTGGAAAGAGTAAGATAGTGAGACAAAAAGAGCAGTGTTGCTGATCTATGTTACAGTACATGGCTTTTCAGATTCCTGCTCAACACAGGTTCATTTAAGATAGTGCATTTCATTTTCAGCAGGACTGTTCAGGTAATTTCCAAACAGTCCACCTTTACCTCTTGTACACAAATTATGCTAGAAGCAAACACACAACAATGGCAGATATTTAGTAAAATCTTTATATTTATTTTAAGTCACATGCATGTTTAGATTTGTTTTGAAAAATCCTTTAATTTAGTCTTTAGTTACATAGTATTGTCATGATTCATTACAGGATTCATAAATTGTTCCAACAGTAATTCATAGATTCGTCAGTCAGTTTGTCTCCTTCATTCTTTCTCTAATATGACGCACCAGTTTCCCTGATCGTGGTAGCTGCTCCGCACTTTGACTCCAGCTACCTGAACACACAGCTGCTCCAGCTCCCCCTGCTGGAAGACGTGGTAATAGCGGTGGAAGACCGGTGGCGGGACGCTCTCGGGCTCTGACTTTAGACTGCAGCTGGACACCTGAGTCGTGTCACCACTTGGACTGGGTTTAGATTTGCAATCTGTGGTGTCGAGTCTTGAAGCAGAAGTTGAGCTGATTTCAAAACCTGGACTGGAATCAGAGTTGGAGTTAAGACTGCTTGGACGAGAGTTATCTTTCCGTTTATCCTTCTTTGCACCCTCTGCTGACTCTCCCTCCTTTTTTCCTCCTCCTTTTTTCAGATGCCAGGGAACTAACAAGTCCTGGGTGTTAAAGGCGGTGCGATTCATATGCACACTAAGTTTGCCATCAGTCACATTGCTGACATCTGATATGTTGTCTACAGGCTTGTGGGTCTCTGTGTGCGTTTCGCTGTCATCTTCTAAATGTCTGTCGGCATGTTTACTTTTATTCCCATCAGGCGTCTGGCTGTCTTCTGACATGCTGTTGTTTGGGCTGCGGTTCCCAGGATGCTCTTTGTTGCAATCTTTGAGGTACTTGGACTTCTGCTGCTTGTACTCTTGTTCAAAAGCCCAAACATATATGAGCGCTCGACCTCCAGGCTTCAGGAGTCTCAACAGCTCCCTCACTGCTGCCAGCCGACGCTCCTACAACACATTCACACAAACAGTTTTATTTGAGCATTTCAATCACATACTGCTTGTTAAAACACAGGAAGTTGAATCACAAATTAACACAAGGTGGACTTTTAAGTGACTTAAAAATCATGGCTTTATTTATCCCTTAAACAGGCATGAGTGGAAAATAATTTGGATGTTACTAGTTATCTCTTTTGTACCTAAGTAAAACATTTCCATAAATATATTTTCAAATTATTTTGTATATTTTGGATTTTTATGAGTTGTATCTCGTCCAAGATACGTTGTTCCTGTTAAGGTATAAAAATGGTCATAATGGTAAAAGATTGAATGCTTTATTTGATAAAGAGAGGTGCTTTCCCTGGTCATTAATATCACACATACTAGTTTCTAAACTGAGTTTTATCATTTCTATCAAAGTATAAACCTACCACAAGCTTCAGTTCTACCAATCTAGTCCTCATAACTTAAGGCACACAACTGAACAACCACCTTAACCAATCATGCTCCTAGCAGGTTGTTAAAAGTCAGTGTCTCCTGGTGCACGTTGACTGTTTAAGGGTTAAGGTAGATTGTGATTTTTGATCAGCGTTGGAAAGAAACTACAGAGGGAAGAGATAAATGAAGGACACGGGTGTGTGTGTGTGTGTGTGTGTGTGTGTGTGTGTGTGTGTGTGTGTGTGTGTGTGTGTGTGTGTTTGTTCTGTACGTACCTGTGTGGAAAAGTGGTGTATGACAGCAATGGAGATACAGGCATCGCAGGAGGCTGTTCGTAGCGGGACACTGAGTGCATCCGACACAAATGCCTGGAAACCCCTCTCTGCACAGATTTGGATAAGAGCACTGCTACGATCGCAACCAACCTGGAAAAAGAAAAAACACACACACATGGGTATACAACATCATTGACTGACAGGACCGCAGGCAGGACAAGAACAAAATGTCTCAGTTAAAGAGCGGAGAAAGACGTGTGTTCATACAAATCTACAGTTGCATCAACCTTCAACCTTGTGGTAAAACAGAGGAGATTTTTTAGTTTAAGGGTAGTAAAGGAATTAAAAATAAAGAAGCTATAGGAGTATATGAGGAAGAGTAAGTAGGAATATGAATTAGATAAAATGGAAGAAGAAAAGAAGAGAAATGGTTTAAATTGAGATAAGAGAAGAGGATTGGACGGGATGCAGGAATTTCCAACACATTTTGTCTCATGGAGGAATTTCAGTCAAGCTTCATGAGTCATATGATGTCTTCCCAAAAGAGACAGAGGTGATAAGAGAAAGTGAGAAATCCTCACACACACACACACACACACACACACACACACACACACACACACACACACACACACACACACACACACACACACACACACACACACACACACACACACACACACACACACACACACACACACACACACTCAATCTGTTGCCAACATGCAAACATACAAAAGGTCAAGCTGTTTCATTTCAATTAATTGCAGGTTAACAGTGTTAATCAGCAAGGGGAGAGGATGAGACAGGGAGAGAAAATGTCAGAAGAAAGAGGGGTTAGGAAAGCAGAGAGAGAGACGAAAATAGACAGCAGAGGTGGGGAAAGAGAAATAGAAATAGAAATAGAATTAGAAAGAGAGAAAAAAGCAGGTTGCAGAAAGTTGGAGTGTGACCTGCATGATCACAGTGTTCTCAGTAACGATTTATCATGGTTACGGTCTGAGTCAGGATAAGCTGCTTACACGCTCCTCCCAAATCCCAAACATGAATATCCCAGTGTGCATACGTAAACAGAAAATTTAGGATATTACCATGGAAACTGAGCTAATGCCAACAATGGCAGCCAGTAGAAACTGGAGAGAGAGGAACATGGGCCTCAGCACCAAGGAAATCATCCCTAAGTGTATTACTTAGCCTATTTTAAATGAGGCACAGTGTTTACATGAGTCAACTTAAAAAAACAAACTCACTGATTAAACATATTTATCTATGTGAACAACAATGCTTACTGTAGTACCATAACATCATCCACATCAACAGCCTGACTCACGCTGGGAGGTAAATAAGTAAACAGTAGCTTCTTGCTCAGGCAAAGTGTAATGATGCAAACCTCTCTTTGTCCTCTTGACTTCACTCTGGTGCAGAAAGATGTCTCGCTTAGGCAACATCTGCAACTGAGAGCTGAGGTCGTGCCACAGCTACTCTGTCTCCGTTTAATTTTATATTCATGAGAATAATGAGGACAGAGGCTTTGACCTTTGCAGTGTCTTTTTGTTGTGGAACTAAACTGTAGGTAACCCTGAAAAGGAGCTTTACCTGAATGCCTAAGCAGTTTATAAAACTGTACACCCATAAAAGCTGGGTTAGGAAACAGAAGTTTTTAAATCTGTGTCATGCAATGGAAACTTTATTTAAAGGACTAGTTCAAAATTTTGGGATGCTACTTCCAATAGCGAGATGAAAATTTCCAAATCAATCTCAAGTGTTTTCATTAATCACAGAGCTGGAGTTGGGACTTGGATAAATCAGCTAGCCTAGTTCTGTCGAAAAGGTTATAAAAAACATACAATAATGCCTCTAAACATATATCTCTTTCAATAAACTATTCCTTAAATCTTACCAAATGTGTTTTATAACTAAGAGGAGGCTTGTGGCCTTGTCAGAGTAACATTACTTGTCATTACAAGTCATTAGGGATTTTGGGTAAGTAAGGCTTCCTCATACATGCACTTCAGTAACCGGGCTAGAAGTCAGCTGATTTCTTAATTGTTTTGTAAAGGAAACACCTTGTTTTTATAATTGGGGTAGGTGATTAGAGAAACCCAATTTCTCTGTCATGTATACACATAACTGGGCTTTAAATCAGCCTTTTAAAAGTATGTCTGCAACCATGTGCATAACAAAAAGCTGCAGACAAAAAAGCACAACGCAGAGCAGCTGGATTAAAGGAGAGATCACAACACACAGCGATGCATCTTTGTAATAAAAAATAATTACATATTACTAAAAAACTACAATTCAAACGGACGCCTGTAAATGTCTAAAATAAGTCAGTTTCCAGTTTTGTGCTGTGAGCAAAAGCTCCGCTCTGTCTGTCTGTCTGCCAGTGTCTCTCTCACTGCTTTGTCGGGCGGCTACAACACAGACACACACACACACCAAAAAAACAGAAGAGAACAAAAGTCAGGAAGCTAATTATGGTTAAAATCAGTAAGTCATGCTTCCAAAACAAGCAGATTTACAATAACCAGATTACTACAGTGCATGTAAACACATTTTCCAATAACCCATGTAACCTGTTTTCTCTGAGTAACCTGGTTACTTACTCAGGTGCATGTAAACACACTGATATGTACAGAAGACTGCTCTAAACAATGTCCTCCTGAATCTGTTTACATGTGAGGTAGCAGCAGAGGAGGTAGAGTTTATACCTCAGATGAAGATTCATTGTTTGTTGTCTCTGCTCTCTGTGTATGTGCCCATGAAATAGCCCTTGCAGTTATGACATGTTCCTTCACATAAATGACCGTTATGAAGCTGTGTAGCATTTCACAATGATAGTAATCTTTCTAAGCGCTCGCAATAAAAACGGAATGAGATAGGAAATATCCCTACAGGGATCAATAAAGTGACGCAGGATTACAGTCATTATTGTAATATACAACGACACTCACAGCAATCACTTCTGGGTTGACACCCAGGTATTTCCCATTTCCACAGCCCACGTCAGCCAGCACACTTCCAGGTGGGAGCGAGGACAGGAAGTGGCAAACGCGAGGCCAGGGGGAGTGTCGAGTGCTGCTGAAGTGGGAGGCGATGGTGTTGTACACTCGGTGCACATACTTTTCCTCCAGACGGGCTGCGTCGGCATGGCAACCTGGAAGTGAGGGGGGAGATGGCGGAGAGGTCGACGGTACTGAGGAAGCTCCCTGACTGTCACAGGCAGAGGGGAAGGCTGGAGAGAGGGAGGAGAAGAAGATATAAATGGGATAAATGATGAGAACAGAGTGATATACAAGCCAACAATTATTACTCAGTGGAAGCATGACCATAATCACTTTGACCACATAGTGAACAAGCTGTCACCCTTTGCTTTACACATTATCCAATCCATATTAATGTCTCAAAAAATTGGAAACTACAATTAATTTGATACTAGCTAGTTAGCTATGTGGCTAAAGCTAGGTGACTACAGTTAGGGAAGTTAACCAAACGCTAAAATATCTGAACAGGACATGACATTTTGTCTCTTCCATTAAAGATGAAGTGGAAAATTAAAGAAATAGTTTGGCATCAGACTGAGCTGGGCTACTTATTTCACAGTTTTTAAATGTTATGCTAAGCTAAGCTAACCGGCAGCTAGTTTTAGTGTTATATTTACAGCACAAACATGTGAGTGGTATCACTGCTCTCATCTAATTCTCAGCATAACAGTGAGTAAGCATATTGTATAACATTTTAAGCTTGAAATGACCATAAGTCTTTCAGAAATGGCTTTTCAGGGTTCCCACACATTTTTACCATTACATTTTCAAAACTTTTCCATAATATTTTACCCCATTTCCATGACTTAATTTAAGCAGTTTAACAAAGGGTCATCCCCCATAACATTTTTAACAGAGTAGATGTCATTTCCTGTATTCTGGTGCCTTTTAACAGGCGTTTTGACACTATGATCTCACTATACTGTGAGAAAAATGATCCAAAGGAAGCGTTTGGCCCCAGATCACATATTAGAAGATATCAAAAAGTTTAGTATAGAGATTGATGATTAGTATATTCATATTAAATGAATGTACTGATGTTTGACATGGTAAAAGTGGGAGGAGGTCCAAGTTCATGCAGCCTTCTTATATCTGTTATCTTTGATATCAGATCGGGTCATACCTAATTCAAAACATTTCCAAAACATTCACCTAATTCTGAACCATTTCCAGGCCTGGAAAACAGTTTTTCTAATTTCCTAGGGGGGGGGGAACAAATAATTACACAGAATCTCACCACAGTGGCAAGGTTCATGTCTGATCCTGCGGAAAGTGAAAGAAGTGCGGGTGCCCCTCTTGCTCAGGGTGAGATTTCTGTGGATCCCAGAGTCAGATGTTGCATCAGCAGGGGATTGTGGGTTGCAGGTTGGCACCATGTCAAACTTTCGAGGAGTAATCCTTAAAAAATAAGAATAAAAATCAGAAAGAAACCGTGACACAGCAGTTGTGGATTTTCATTAAGAAGCTTATTGCAGCTGATAGGTAAAGTTTGTGTATTTTTTATGAACACAGGAAGATGTGGATCTACTCTACTGCCTGGTTTTATTTTTACATGATGGGATTGAGACGTGGAGAAGAGTTGATTGTACAGTACTACTCTGCAAAGCCCTCCAAAAAAGGTCAGAAGATTCAGCATTCCTACCTTTTACTACAATGCTAGAGAAAGAGAAAAGCACTGTCTTTTTGTGAATTGACCCAAAGCTCACATCAAGATTTAACTGTCTCCTAGGAGCAGAGACAGATCCACCTGACACAGTCCAAGCTCACCCATGGGTCCAGAGATATCTGCTCTGTCCTTTCATCACCAGAAGGCTGCGTCCTGGCAACAACACTGGAACAACACGGCCGTTAGGATGGCGAAACTCCATCACCGTCTGTAATAACACACACACACAGGCAAGCACATTTAGAAATGATCAGTCATGATCATGAGCCAGCGTGCAACTTACAAAAGTGTGATGTGGAAACTTGAAGCCTCTAGTTTGCATACTGTCAGAGTGGACTTTGACAGTGAATTAGTGAACATCTTGCGTCCAGTAGTTAATCTTTTTTTTGAAACAAACAATATTAGCATTTTCATGGATTCTGGGTTTTTAGTAAGGGAGAAGGAGTAGATGTCATTTAGAGAATTTCTACACAGGTAGAAAAACCTTGTATGTGTTTCCAAACATGTCTGGAGGGGGTGTTTAAACTCTTTGATCCGATACTATCTTTACTATGTTTGCTTTATCACATTTCATATCAAAAATTTGGTAGAAAAATGCATGTATATTCAGCAAAGTGTCAATTAAAGTGTAATTCCTCGTATCAATACAAAACTCAGGTATGAAATAAGCATCATAATATTATTAACTATGCCCCACATACAGCAAGTAATTGCTTATTTGGGCTTCACAGTGTTCATGAGTCAGCTATGTGTCACATTATTTGTGATTTAGTTTCACTGCTGCATTTGCTATTGAAACAGCTGACTGACTGTACAGCAGCAAATGTTTTCTCCTGAGCCTTGTCTTTACTACACTACTACATGACTGTTACATCAAATATTAACAGAAGCATTTAAAAAAAGAACAACTCCTTCCTGTCACTCAACATTTTTGATGTTACCCAAAGACAAAAAAAAAAGATAGCGCTCACTCTCTCACTTACTAAAAAGCACTGTAGCAATGCTGTTTGATCCTTATGTTTCCATACAAGACAAAACAGCATAAACTCTGCTGGGAAATTACATCCACACTATTTCAAACTGCATCTCTCCAACTTCTGACAGCAGGAAAATTGGATTTTGTGATGAAGAGGCATGTGTGTGTGTGTGTGTGTGTGTGTGTGTGTGTGTGTGTGTGTGTGTGTGTGTGTGTGTGTGTGTGTGTGTGTGTGTGTGTGTGTGTGTGTGTGTGTGTGTGGGCGCAAGTGAGCGAGAGACATATGTGTTTGTGGGTGATTGTGAGAGAGCTATGTACATGCAACATCAGCAAATGAATGAAATCTTTCCCTGAAAACACAATTGAAATCTCCATCTTACATATACATAAACCCACACACATGCATACACGCAGACACACACTACGGACAGGACTGTGCTGTTCCTATCCGAGGAGTATTAGCCAATCAATGAAACTGGTGGAATGTGACTAAATCGATGGTGACGAAAGCTGATTTTCCTTAAAATCTGCATTGTTTATGTCTACGTTTACTTGCTAGCATTCTTCTTCTCTGCCTTTTTGTGTATTGATTCATAATAATTTCATACATTTACTTTTCAAATCTAGTTAAATTAAATCGAGTGGAGACTTTTTGGTGCTTTGTTCCTTTGCCTCAAACAATCCGAATTTGAATTAATGTTGCATTCACAGATTCACAAAATGCCACTAAGTATATAGAGTATGTGACACAGTCCTCCTGAGAGTCAAAAGCTCAGACAAAACATACACTGCACTCACACACAGGTTGTCTGCCGATCTGTGTGTATGTGTGTGTGAGACAGATGCTATAACAGATGACAGGTGATTGCTAATAGAGCTCCTGTGTTTCAGACAAGTAGAGACAGATGGGTGTTCCTCTACATCGGTCACCCTGCAAAAACTAAAACCAGCATCCCAGAACAAGCTCGTATCACCTGGTCACACACTTAAGGACACAGCAACACCCACAGTGAGTGAGAGAGTATGACGATGTGTGTGTCAGAGAGAGAGGGAGAGAGAGAAAACAATGAGATGTAGCAAGCACGGTTACAAAATGTTCTCAGTGTTTTGGACACACACACACGCACGCACACACTCATCTCAAGAGTGCTGAGTCTCATGGGACCGGCGAATCACAGCAGACAGTGAAGTGTAGCTTCTTTCTGTGTCTGCTTTGATTGATCCAATGCAGACCAGGGTTATTATAGTTTTTACATTTTCATTAGTTTTTCAGTTTGTTTTTATTATTTCAGTTTAGTTTTAGTTAGTTTAACAAGCAATAAAGTAGTTTTAGTTTAATTTTTATTAAGTCTCAGTTTTAGTTTTCCAGGTATTAGAAGAAGTCAAACTGAACAACAAAAACAAAGCTGATTTTATCTGGAATTCAGTTTCCGTTTAGTTAGTTTTGATTATTAATTTGAGTTTTATTTAGTTTTCTTTCATTTTTATTTTTATTTCAGTTAACAAAATGTTTTCACTGCTAGTTTTAGTTTTAGTCTTAGTTTTAGTTAACTATAATAACCCTGATGCAGACACAGAAAGAAAGGGTCTGAAAAACACTTTACCTGCTGCTTTAGCTGCTTAACCGCTGTATTGGTGTTTTTAAAGATCACTACTTTGAATCTTTAACTGTCATTTTTAATTATAGATGTCTACTGAGGTCTACTGGTCAATAATGGCTCTACAAGCTGATTGATGGGTCAATTACAAACCCACATTATCCACAGTATGCTCCCTAGAGTTCATACCTTTGCCCCCAGGCTCAATGACATGATGGTGTCCTCGAAGGCAGAGTGGGTGTCAACATGAGGAGGAATACCTGCACAGAATTAAAAAACACACATATGAATGGAAAATAGATCAGCCAGTTGAAAAACAATATGTTGACCTTTGACTAGGGCTGGGCAATATAGATAAAATCAAATATCACAATATTTTTTACCAAATAACCCGATATCGATATAGCAACGATATTGAAGGGATGACTATTGGTGCCTTCACTAAATATCTGCACAATGAGAACTTTGATAAATAATCATCAGTAATGAGGTTATAATGACAAAGTGAGTAAAAGGCAAATAACAGAATAGCTAGAACAGTCTGGTAAGTTCAGAAAATTACATCATTTTACTGTAATGCCGCCTTTAAAACCAGGATAAGACAAAACTTCTGCCGTATCACGATATTACGATATCCAAATATTGATATAATGTCCAGCCCTACCTTTGACCCTTTTGTAATGTAAGAAACTTGATACTTCTTGACATTTAATAATAGAATCGAGTTTATGTGATTGAGCTAAAAATAAAAACAAGCACAATTAATAGCAATTCCTTTATCCAAATCCTTATTTCAGGGAAATGCATCATCTTGTCAGGCTTGATCTCGTGATCTTGTGAATCCAGCTGCCTCACAAGGTAAGACAGTGATAGACATGTGGTTCATCCAATCATGTGCCAAGTTTTTGGTGTTTTTCAAGGACGACCTCTCGGGTGGTTCTGTGTAACAAATAATCTGATGCATTATGTTAAAAGGAACTGAGGACTTTCACTCATCATTCATGAGTGCATGTTGAAAGGGTTCTGCTGCCACCTTGTGGTATAAATCAATAAAATCTACTTTAGTTTGAAATATTGGACTAAACAGCTGTAGAAACTATTGAGTAATGTCTGAAATAATCTGTTTTAATCTATTTTAATGTTACTATCTCTTTATTATCTCTACGCACATACAGTCTAACTAAAAAACTTTAATAAATAAACAACCTCACATTAAACATTTGTATTTTTATCTTCAGACTCTACAGCCACTCTATGTGTGTTTGAAATCCCTCCAGCCCACATGATTAAACTTTATACAGTATTGATTAGGTATTGACTGATCATGCCAAGAATCAGCTATTCCACAAAATATTGATTGTTGAACTTCCCTCTGTGAAAACATTGATATATTTGTGGATTATTATGCTTAAAAACTCTTTAATTTGCATGTTTTTAGTATTCTGACCAGCTTCCTGCATTTGTGATCAATACTTTGAGGAATATCAAAGGTTTGATTTTAAATAAAATGTGTTAATATAAGTGAGGAGAGTGTGACATAAAAAAAATATGACTGGAATAACAAACCCTGTCCGGACTCATACTGGTTGACAGTCAGTTGGTCTGGCATGACGTCCATGTGTCTGTTTTTCACACACCGCTGCAGAATAGGTTTACACTCCTCGGGTAGACCTGCACACGCACACACACGCGCGCGCGCGCGCACGCACGCACGCACGCACGCACGCACACACACACACACACACACACACACACACACACACACACACACACACACACACACACACACACACACACACACACACACACACACACACACACACACACACACACACACACACACACACACACAGGCTAAGCTCCTCTGTTCCTCTTTAATTTTATATTGATTTATTTTTTCCCACACTGTTACAATGTCAGACAGTCGTGACATATAATGACTCACTAAGCTATAATTAATAAAAGACATATGCAACATTACATTACATAACATACTATAACATTGAACAACTCAGTCTCTGCTAAATAATGAGCAATACGATTTGTACTATTTCTGATTTTTTGACAACTTTTTGGCACACACAGTCTTACAGGAGGATTATAATCAGTGTGTTAAATGTTGTTAAAAGTAATAAGACTGTGGGTCAAAACTATGAAAATAAAAAACACACAAATTCATATTTCTAAAAAAAATTGTACATGAGGTCAAATCTATGAAAATACTCACCTGCAGGTAACGGCTTGTCTTTGTCCACATTGTTGATGTCATAACGAAATTCAAAGCCATAATGTTTGACTCTTCTGTGCTTCAGCGCTTTTTGAGCTAAGAGACATTGGAATAATGGATTAGTTTGCAAATCGGCCAAAAAAGATCAATTACTTGTGTTTCTTTTCTCTGTATTGTATAAAACAGCTTTGTACAATATGATGAAAAATAAGAATTCATAACTCATTAAGACTTGAGTGCACATTTACCACAGTTAGTATACTTTATTCAACCTAACCTTAGTTAACTAGTTTTCGATCACGACTGTATAATCTATAAGACAAACTATAGTTTTATCATCAACTCTCTGGGTGAATATAAAGACGAGTTCCTGCACAGCAGCTTAAGATGAAGATAAACTGATGAAAGTACGCAGACCCTCACCGGTGACATCATCATTAGTGTGCGACCAGTCTACAGCGGCGAGCAGCAGAGCCTCTTCCTCTAGAGACACAAAGTCCTCCACCAAGACTAAGCCCTCTGGCAAAGGGACAGACACCTCCTCCTCACAGGTTACTGCATACACACATGTACAGTAGAAACAATGAGACTCCCTCTACTGGCTATAAAACCATGTAGAAGACGTGATTTGTGGAGCACATGTAAGGTTAAATAATTTGTTTCAAAACGAGCAGAGCGCTTGTATGTGTGCAAATGTTTAAGACGAGCACCTGAGTCAACAAAAATGAGATAGAGTGTGACGCTGTTATCTCCACACAGCAGCTTTTGGCCATTAAGGTGGACGTGGGCTTTCCGAGCACTCTCCTCTGACCTGCATACAGAACAACAATATCAGGAGCCTGCAGCTGATAAGAAAACAATCCTAAAGATGTAACGTATTGTTCATGCAAACACCTCTACCTGTATGTGACAAAAGCATGGGGCTTGTGAGATGGCATAACCAGAGTCTCCACCTCTCCCATCTCTTTCAGCACAGCAGAGAGCTCCTCGCGGCTGACGCTGTTCCCCAGGCCGCCGTTAGCCACCACCAAACTCTGCAGAGGAGACAGAAAGGTAGACGTGATGTTTGCCATCGGGCTGTTGAAAAAAGTAAGGTGCCCAAATGAACACTGACTTAGATTCTTGTTGCCATAATCATCGCCTTGTAATGGACACAAGTCTCCTTTATTTTTATCTGCAGATTATATGAGATTTCAGTAGTCTGAGTTAGTCATATCAAGTGGAAAACTGCCTTAATTACATAATTACATTACTTTTTAGCATCAAATTCCCTCTTTGTGTTTCCTCAGACAGTGTTTCTATGTTGAGCTGTTTTGCAAGTACAGTAACAAACACATGGACTAAAACGTTGACATATGTTCAGTGTGCTTATGGGCACCTGATTGTGTATTTTAAGACAGACTTGAAAAATTGTGACCCTATCCTTTAAGTTTATTGCATTAAGTCCTGCACCACCAGAATGAACAGCTTCTTCTCTTTTCTGTCAGAGCTCTGAACACCTTACAACCTCGATCGTCACACGTACAATGTCTCATGTTATTGTCTTGATGCTTTTTAGTTGTTAGTCTGACGTTGATGATGACAAACTCTAAACAAATGCAGTTGATTGCAAAAAAATCCTTATAATTATCTAATATGGAGTCAATACAGTCCAATAACCACATACTAACTTTACAGGTAACATTTTTTTTAGATTCAGGTGTTATGGCAGCTGGGAAAACGTTTTAAAAATGAATATACTAGTGCAGCAACCAGCCATTATTATTTAATATTAATTCATCTGTTGATTATTTTCTCAATTAACCAATTAGCTGTTTGGTCCATGAAATGGTGAAAAAATGTTGATCACAGGTCTTGATCTTTAAATGTATTGTTTTGTCTACAACCCAAAAGTTTTCATTTTACTGTCATAGAAGATTTAAGAAACCAGAAAAATATTCACATTTTAGAAGCTGGAATAAAAATACTTGGCAATTAACTGAACTGATCTAATGAACTAATCGATTGATCACTGCAGCTATACAATATACACAGACCAAAACTAGAATATAGAATACAATATACAATTAAATAAAAAGATGACGCAGATTTGTATGTAATATTTCGTCGTTTGCTACCTTGTTTTACTTAATTCATGTGTTTTCAGATACAATTTATAGCTGATATTAAAGCAGTGACTGAGCAATTGACTGTATTTTAAGCAGCTGGCTATCAGTAAACTAACACAAGCTGAAAACACCCAACTTAATTATGCATTTAGTTTAATTTCATGTGAGAAGAAGTAGCAGAAGGTGTGTATGTGAGCTATCTCTCTTCACTGACAGCTGCCTTTTTATAAATATCATTTGTTTCTGTGTCACCTTGGTCGGTAGCGACGTCGTACTGATGCCTTCATGTTTCAGTAAAGTGAGACTGGCTTTTATTTGTTTTCGGAGAACTTTCTTCTCCTCTTTGCTCCTCCTGACAACATCAGCCTTTATATCCACGCTTGGATCCATGGTGCGACGTTTTATTTCGTCCGGGTGCAACAAAGACTACAGACCGGAAGTCAGGACCAGTGTTACACCGTATTTGGTTACCCATCATATCATGCGACCCGCAGTGACAGATGTTTTAATTAAGTTCAAATTGCCTGTCAATACCACAATGTAAAAATACTTCATTGCAGGTAAATATATATGTATATTGCATTTAAAATCATATTTACATAAAATTATAGCTGTATTAAAGTAAGATAAGATATTCCTTTGTTAGTCCCACAATGGGGAAATTTGCATTATTACTGCAGCAAGTGAACAGTAAAATATAGGAGCAGCAATAAGAAAAAGAATAAAGGATAAATAATAAGTACAAAAGAAGAGTAATATTGGTATTCAGTGGTAATATACCAGAGGTGATATTCTTATTGCACGGATTAAAGTGAAATAAATACACATGTATATTATATGTATTTATTTCACTTTAATCCGTATACATAAAATACTAATATTTTAATTACATTAAAAGTGCAGTGTGTCCAATTGTTTACACACTTTGGATGAAATGGTCTGTCGCTGAAGAAACTTTCCAGTGCAGTCAGGGTGCCCCTCTAAAGTAGACTTCTAAAGTTGAAAAAAAAAGCTGAAAATCTGGCTGTGAGTGATAAAAGGTGGTTTATTAATTGTATTTAATATATCAGATACTTTTACTAAGTAAATCATCTGAGTAATTCCAACACTGCAGGTCACAGAATAGCATTAGTCATCAAGTGCAGTGTAACACCGGCCTTATGTTGGTGCACTAGGCAGGATTTTAGATTGGAGACCCCACCCCCCTGAAAAAAGTGCAACAATAGTTTCTCCAGTCCTAGAACTTAAAAAATGAAGTCACACTGAAATGAAGTGCTGCTACAATGGTAGTTTTCCTCCAGCCCAGACAATGTCCTCCCAGTCCTTTGAGAAAAGAGGCAACTGGGGGTTGAGGTTCTATTCAATGAGTGTTTGGTGGCTGTCGGGTGAAAACTGACCCACTACTTAGGCTTTGAAAGTCAAACCTAGAGAAGAAGAAAACCCATGCAAGTGAACAGGGAAAAAGAAAAGAAACTAGATAACAAAGAGTACCCGCACACTATAGGTAACTACAGATCTTCCTCACGTCTGCCTTTGCATGAGTAAGACTTATTGTGTTCTGATTGAGTATGCGGCTACTCCTCGCATGTAGTTTAATTGTTTTTTTGTATTCCACACCTTACGCACTGAGGTTTTGTTGATGTGCACATGACTGCTTTGTTTCATTGAAAAACCAAGGACAATAAGTTCTATTTATAAAAGCTGTATAAAAGCAAGCATGTCAAAAAACATACAAAAGAAAAACATATCCCACTCATTTGGTGCCCCCTCCCTAATGAGGTAACCTAAGCAACCGTCTCATATCTGCTGGTAGTTGAAGACTACCCTACCAAGACAGTGTGCTCTACTTGCTTGGGTTTGGGGATTACTTTGTTAGTCAGTAGTGGGCCTCAAGTCACACTGTTATACTTTGTATTCTTGTTGCCTTGCATGGGACACACAGTTATTTATTTCGTATTGTATAATATTCCAGCAGGGACATATTGTTCTGCTGGTGGTATATATCTAAAACATCAAGCTAATAATAGGATTGCTCTGGTTGTTTTTGTGTGAGTGGTCCTTCTGTTTTCTGTTCTGAACTACCCATGTAGTATCCAGCCCCTACTGACAGCCAGTGTTGTGGTCTGTGGCTGGATAATATAAGACCTAAACCACAATGGCAAATCCATGGTGCATGCCTGCCTAATCTCCCAACAAAAGAGACACAAAACTGCTCTGGGGATCCCTCCATAGGGCCCGCTAATTTGATACTAAGGGATAAAATGTGACTATATAGGATGTCTATCCTGGGGAGCCATCCTCATCCATCCTGACTCCACTCAGATTTTGGCAACTGAGGATAATCTTGTATTATACAAGAATGAAAACAATATTATTACAACGGGCAGATGAGAAACAGCATTCTGGCATGTTGCTGAATTATAAACAATGTATTTGATCAGTTTGGCTTTGGTGCAATGTCTTCTGTGGTCCCTGCACTCTGTCTGCATCCTCCCTCTAAGGAGCCAATTAGCTCAGATCCTGCGTTTGAATTCCTCCACAGCCAGATTAATTACTCTACAGCCCCCTGTGTGTGAGTGTGTGTTCCAGCATGCGCGTGCACGTCTTAGTATGTGTATGTGTATGTGCATGCATGCATTTATACAGTAGGATGTTGTGTAATGAAGCCTTCACCTGTCCTCAACCATCTCTGTAATTACAGCGCCAGGCAGAGTTGGCTAGTGGGAACCCTTCGTCGTCTTAGCAGCACGTTTAGTTTAGTCTACAAAACAACAGCTGGTCAGACAAGAGAGCAGGAGACAGGCTGCCCTCGCCTTCATGATAACAATGCCCTGCTCCATCTTGTTTTTCACAAGACTCTAATAAAATTGACACTCTTTTTTTATGAGCGCTGGAAGATAACCTTAAAACTTGGACATGGGATGGGATGATTTAATGGGCTGTTCTCCTATTTTTGTCTGTGTTATGACATTGTAAATCAATTACTGCAGGCAGAGTTTCTTGCAATTTATCACCCTCAGTCTACCGGACTTGAAACATTGTTGTTGAAAAATGTCTCAGAAATATTGCAGTTAAGAAAACAATCTCACCATGTTGTCCATTTAGAAGCTGGTGAATCATTCGCTTTATTTAAAGATCCAAACCAGCTTCTCAACTAGTGTTTCCAAAATTAAGAATGAACTTTGAACTTAAGTCTCATCTCTTGTCACTTGCCACAGTTATGGACTGGAGATTAGGGAGATATTTCCCTTCCCTGCGCTCAAGGGCAGCTTCACCTCACACATCAAGCTTTGAAAAAGCAGCGTAATGGTGAGAACTGCAGTGGAACCACTCATGTACCCTGAGGCATACCATCACCCTCTGAAATGCCGGGCCAGTAGCCAGAGGCCAAACTGCTGCTGCTGTTGCTGCTGGCATCTTTGTATTGCAATTAGCTGGAGGCTGCTGGATGGAGATGGACAGATAAAGAAACCAGATCCTGTGTTTTAAAATAGTGGTTCTGATCTCTACTGCTACCAATGGACGGTGTAAGCAGATATCCATCTGTTCTTGGAGAAAGATGAGTCTCGTAAAATTGAGGCGATGAAACAACCAGGTTAAAGTGCAGAAATGTGTAAGCCAAAACTGCAGGTGTTTTTCCATTGCAAGATGAACATGAAATAAAATGTGCAACATAGGTGAACAAGTCAGAACAACACAGTGGGTGATTAGATCAAGTGATGAGATACAATAAACAACATAACATATTGTATAGGTTGTATAGGGACCAAAAGATGCTGTATAGATGTGGTAAGAGAGTAGGAAACTAATATATGTTTGCAATCTGCTTCTTGTTTGACAGATGTTGATAGACAAGCATGTATTTACCAAATCTCAGTATACTAATTTACTGTTCTCCTGGCATCTGCTTGACATGATTTAATTCAAAGAGGAAATAAAGTTCATCTTAAAGCTTTTATGTTATAAAACATGTATTTAGTCAACAATTTATCTTGCTTTCCACGGATAGCAACAAGAGAAGACATGTTTTATTCATAGACTTGTGGCCAGCAGAGACAGTGGTGGAAGTTTCTGGCAACAGATCTGATGTTCAAACAAAATATTTCAACTGGCCAAAGTATCAACAGGGCTGAGAGCTGTGTTTGGCAATCCTTGTGTGTGTGTGTATGTGTGTGTGTGTGTGTGTGTGTGTGTGTGTGTGTGTGTGTGTGTGTGTGTGTGTGTGTGTGTGTGTGTGTGTGTGTGTGTGTGTGTGTGTGTGTGTGTGTGTGTGTGTGTGTGTGTGTGTGTGTATCATTTCTGTCAGGATGAGAGTCAAATTCCTGTATCTCCTCCAATCTCTCTTGCTGTAGTGGAAAAGATTTTGACACCAAAGCTTAGACTTAATAATTTTTCACTGCCAGCCATTTGCAAACTAATGTGCGGGACAACTGCTGTTAATTGATGTAAGGGGACACATTGCTAAACACACATTTCTGCATCAAATCATGCATTTTACTTATTTTTTCAATATTTTCATTGGTTTTAAATAGAAAGGATATTGTCAATGTGCCTTTGAAATGTGCACTATGAAGCTATGCTGTTTCTATCACTGCTATAGTAGTAGTAAGTATATGTAAATAATCACTTTTGCATAGACTGAACTCAATGTTTTAACTTTAAAATATGTTATCATTCATAACTTCTGTGCTTTCATAGAAACATCAGATTGAGATAACTGCTTTAACATGAAAGCAACAGTTTACATTTGGGAAATAAACTAACTCACTCACTCTCTGAGGTTGTTTTTTTCCAGTGGTTACGCTAAACTAAATTAACCACCCCTCCCCCCAAACACACACACATTCATACACACACAGAGAGAGTGTCCCAGAATGTGCGGTATGGTGTCTCTGAGGCCTTGTTGACACCCCTCTGTCTCTCCACAGATTTAAAGGGCATCACTCTTCTATCTTAAACACACACACACACACACACATACACACACACACATACACACAGCTGTCAGCATGGGCTGTGGTCCACCCCACCAGAGATGCCTGTACACCTCATCCTGCTTTATTCAATCACTCCAGCACTCGATCTCCATGACAATGGGAATCCGTTGGTCGAATAGCTATTTGCCTGACACTGGCAGAGCACATAGGGAAATAAAATGGCACCCGGTTTCATCTGTTAAATCCTCTTGGAATGACCTTGGAATCTTGTGATGGAAAGATTCAAGAGAGCCATGCTCGTACACAATTTGTCCTACTGTGACCCCTCCGTGTGCACGGTGGAAGGTGTGTGTGTGCAAAGGGGGTTTAACACCCGCTCAGAGATAACACTGTTCTAAGCAGCTGTCAAGTGTGAGATGATCTGAGGTGACCTGTCAGAACCAGTTTCTTAGCACCAAGATAACATTTGGGGTATTTGGCAAAGACTGCAAAGTTCTGTTTGAAAGCCGTTCATATGGGCAGTGTTGACCAACCGTAGCTTTTCTCATACTCAGAGCAAGAAAAAGCTAGTGCAGTATATTATTATACAGTATCTGCCTGCCAGCACTCCACAGAGGGGAACAGAATCTGATTCTACTCCCAGGTCTGCATCTGTTAATCCATTTGAACCTGTTATAAGCCAGGGGGACAGTTCCTCTGTAACCTATACATCCTCTTGTGGTCATCCATCCAGTTGTCTTTCAGCAGCCAGGAAAGGTGGTTAAAGTTAACTGAAGTGCAGCGGCAGGCGGTATTTTATAACACAATGTTCATTTAAGTACTAGGCACAAGCACATTTCACTGGAAACTCATTTGTCAGTTTGCTTGAGGCTTTCATCATAACAGCTCTATATGTTGCGTATTAGACCCAAATCAGCTGGAGACTAACTGTGATGTCACAAACCCATCCCTTGAAATCTGATTTTCAATAAGCACAGAAACTTTCAGCAGATAAATGTGAAAACAGCCTTTAGGTATCCCACTCTGCATGTAAATTATTCTGCACAATGAATATCAAACATCCATGTCATGACATAACAATAAGCAAAACACAATGTGGAGTGGAGGGGGACTTAAGGATCATATTAAAGTCTTAGTAAACAGCATGAAGTGACAGAACAGAGTGCATGATGAATTGTGGCATCATCTGCATTTGAACCTATGTGCCTCATATGTTGCAATTTTCAAGAAGTTGCTCTGTTATTCTTCGTTGCTCATTTGCATATTTTCTCCCAAGTTACACTTTCAGTTTCCTATATCAATCAAATGAGGCAAGTATTGCAATTGGGGCAACTGTAATCCACCAAGTATCTGCAATAATGTTTTATAAATAGCCCTGGGAGAGAGAAAGACAGAGACTCTGTTTGGTTAAAGATGGGAAACACTCCAATGGACCTGATTGTGGAAAATAACACTCTATTGGTCATTGAGTTGGTGTGTGACATCACTGTGTGTGTATGTGAATCATGGGCGGTCCGCTGAGGTTGACTACTTTAGGAGCGGGCCCTGCCCCTGGCGACCGCAGAAGCTGGGCAACGGCTGAAAGATCATCTGCTGATACTGTAGATTCTGCAGAGAGGAAGTGAAGAACTGCCACGACCAAGACGTTTTCAGACTGAACACAAGCTGCTGCATCAGAGGTCAAGACTACAAGAGGCTGTACTGCTGGAGCACATAACTACATCTGCTTTCTCCTCTTGTTTATAGTGAGTTCACAGTCAACTAATTTCATCTTGATTTAGTGATCATTCTGAGAAATGTTGTCATAGTTGGGAGAATAATACTAACGCTGTCACATCCAACTAACTTTATCTTCATTTAGTGATCATCCTGAGAAATGTTGTCATAGTTGGGAGAATAATACTGATGCTGACAACTGATCAAGAGTAAATATTTGCAACTGCCAGTCATGAATAGAAGTGAATTCAGTGGATTTAAATGGATTTGCTCGACGCAACTAAAATAATTTGAAGTGCAAAAACAACTTTGCTCTGCAGTACTTTGTATCCTGTTAGTCTGTATGTACATGTGTGAGTGTCATGTCCCCCCCCCCAACCTCCCTGTTGACTAATGGTAACTGTGAACAGATATAGTGACCCAACTGAGACTTGACTGATCCCTCCAATCTATGATAACAGAGAGGTCATACATGCACACACACAAACACATCCACTGACACATATGCACACATATACTGTCAACCCACACTTTTAAATGTCTACTTACTTGCCTTGCTTAACATATTGTGGTAATCCTTTTCTCTCTCCACTTTTGCAACATTCCTCCTCGCCTCGCCTCCTCCTCTCCCTCTGGCCGCAGCTCCCTCTGCTCCTCGTACACCTATTCTCTCCGGTCCTTTCCATCTGGGAAACAGCCATGGACCGCTCAACGCAGGAGCTGTTCCTCAACTTCATGGTCGTTTTAATCACCGTGCTGCTAATGTGGCTGCTGGTGAAAAGTTATCAGATCTGAACCATGGAGCAAACACACGCCTCTCATCTCCTGGCTCTAGGTTGGCGGAGGAGATAGAGGGAAATGTGTGGAGGGAAGCCAACTCGGTTACTGTAGGACTGATTCTTATTGTTGTGTTTACATCTTTTCATTCTTTCAGTTTATGATCACCTGTCTGGTCCAGAGCTGCAGTAGTAGTGTAATATTTAAACTGTGACAAACAAGTCTGAGATGGGTATTTGTATTCTGAGATATTTTTAAATGTGGCCTTGACTTTCTGGCAATAGCTGAAAGGGTAGAGATAAGACTAATATAAGAAATGAATAGGGGTCTAAAGTGTTTTAATTGAGCATACCCTTCAAGTGACTGCTAGAAAATGCTATAATGTCACTAATAATAGTAATATATAGCAAATGTTTCTGTGTCAATCTTGTGACATCTGAACCGTGCTGTTGTCTCTCAGTCTCTAAAGTATATTGTTCTGTATTTTTCTAAGGAAATGACATTGTCAAAGCGTTGTATATTTTCTGATAAAACAGGACATCAACACATGATAAAGCATTATGTTTATGTTCACTTCCTGCCATAATACAGACTTTCATTTGTTGCATTCTTTTTTTTTCTGTTTCAAAGCACAAATACATTCTCCATTCATTTGCCATGATGCCCATCCTCATGGTTTCTGAGAGTTAATTTACTTGTTAATAGACTGAAGCTACAGCGTGTGTTTCTCTGTGATACAAGTGCAAGACAAGAAAAGTCTAGATAAAGTTGCACATTTGCACTTTTCAACATAAATGAATCTGCCACAGAAAGAGATTAATCTTTTGGTTGCATATTGGGTTGTGTATATCATGAGAGGAGAAACAGGCCATGCATGGACACATGCCAATCTAAAACAGAATAAAGGCAAGTAGTTTAAAGTGAGAATCCACCCAGATTATTCACACAGTATTCCCATGAAATGATTTTAGTTTAACCCAGTTTAGTGTACATGAGCAGTTCTTTTTCAGCTGAACTTAAGAAGACAAAATCAGACATTACACAGTAAGCTGTGTAAATGGAGTCTCAAAAGCAAATTCTTCTTGTCATTATTCTTGCTGTAAGAGAGCTGATACATTTAAAGATATAGTGAATCTTCTTTGAGTGGATTCTGTATTTTAAACACATGTGTCTGACAAAAATATTCAGGTACTAAAATAGGATTTCTATAATAGTTTTAAGCTCAGCAGGGTTCCTCCATAGGAGGGACCACATTTCAATTGACACAACAAAGATCCTATGACAGGTGATTCAAACATACAAATTTAAGGATCAGATCTTTACATAAAAAAATAAATTATTTGGCTCAGGTGGTCTTGTGTAATGGTGACCTGTGAGAGGAGATGTGGGGTGTTAGCTGTTGACAAACTTGAATTACATTTTCTCTGGAGGTGTTCAGCACAGCTGTCCTTCATGCACATGAGTTTGAAAGCCAAGGGAGGCTCATGGGTCCATGCTTACATCAGTGATGCAGGAAGCACATGTGTTCATGTTGTTGTCTGTCTGCTGTGTATCATGCTGCGTCACCCCATGGATCTCTGTGTCTGTTGAAGCTGATGAGCTGGCAGTGGAATTCAGTGAGCGCTCTGGGCATAGGCGCCACTTCCTCCCATTGACTCCTGCCACTGTAGTACACCTGCACAGGTAACATGAAAACAGATAGTAAAAACAGTGTCTAATCCAATCTTAGTAGATAACTATTCTCTGCCCTTAAAAATACAGAGAGTGTGTGAGCACACATGGGTAATAATTGATAGCTTGATACGTTGAGCTGTAACGTGCAGGCTCTCCAGGTCCCATTATTTATTGTAGAGGTAATATATGAAACATTTGTAAACAATATATAAAATATACAGTGCAAACAGAAATTCTAAAATGTTCTCAATAAAAATAACAAACACTTTTATTTGGTGGTCTTCATGGTGGCATGGACACCAATTAAAGAATAATTTGTCATTTTGTAGTTAGTTAGGACCATTTTACATTGCATATTTTATCGCAACTAAATAATTTTTTTAATGCACTGTAAAATGTGGCCAATGTTTCCTTGGTCAACCACTGATCAGATCACTGAAAGAGGCCTCTTGAAAGTTAGTAAATTAGATAATAAGTTAGTTTCAATGGATAAAATGTTCTCTTGTACCTGAACTTCATCAGTGATCTCGTCAGGGGAATAGTCTCCACCCAGGATGTAGATTCTATCTCTCATACCCAATGCTCCAGCATTAAAGCCAGCACATTCAAACGATCCCTCACCCTTCCACACACAGGTTTCTGGACAAAAACTGTAGACCTGGATGGAAAATAAAGGCCAGAGAACAAGATGAATCTCCTTATGATTTCAACTGACACATCCTGCACAATATCCTATCTATTCATTACATAATTTACACACTCATGCTCATCTGATGGCTCACCTTATAAGTGGACAGGTCACAGAGGTGCAGTGTATTATGAATTGACACTGCCTTGACCAGTGTAGCATGGAAGAACTGGCCAAACTCTGCCACCAGGCGGCTCCACTGGTCCTGCTGGACATCGTAGCTAAAGAAGCAGTCCAGTGAGGGGTTGAAGGAGTCTGTGATCTCCACCTCCGATCCCAGCGTATAGATAACGCTGCCACAAGCACTGGCCTCAGGGTAGAAGATGGTATTGGGCAGCGGGCTGACTGAGCACCAGATCTGGGACTGAGGGTTATAATACTCCACCTAAACATAAGACAGAGTGGAGCAGAGTTTGTCCCGCACATGAAAACATTTACACCAACATACACTGCTTGTTTGTTTGTACCTCTAGCAGAGTGGGAGCACCGCCTCTGGGTCCGTTGGTCCGTCCCCCGATGACGTAAATTCGGTCCAGGCAGGTCACAGCTGTGTGCATGGTTCGGGGTTTCACCATTGCTGGTACAGGTGTGCAGGTTAGGGTCACAGGACAGAAGCACCAAACCTCATCTGTAGCATCGTGGAATGGCTCGGCCACATGGAGACGTACAGCTCGGCAACAGTTTCCCCGGCAACCACCAGTGACAAACATCTTGAACAGTAGAGAGGATGATGAAATGTTTCAAACTCAAAGCAAGAGCATGATTTTAAAAAAATACATTTTTATATGAACTCTGTTTCCAGGATCTCTATCCCAAAATGTACCTTTTCAGCATAGCCAGTCAGGTAGGAGCCTGGCGGGTCTGGCATTGTTGCTGTCCCCTCTCCATGCACTGTCCCTAGCTCTTTCCACTTGTCTGTTTCTAAACAGTAGCAGAAGGTGTGGCAGATCTCTCCGTTCTCCTCCGTCTTGTGGATGTAAATGTAGCTCTGTGTGGTGGCGGGCCTGGCATCAGTGAGCAGGCCGCTGTACTGACTCTGTCTGCTCTGAGCCTCCGACAGCAGGTTGAGACAGGACTCATCATTGCAGAGCAGAGAGTCTGAATTACACAGAGTCTGAGAGAAAATGTTAGGGATGATATGAATAGGATAAGACAAGTGCAGCAGTGTGAAAGTGTATATGTATGTCTTTGTATATGTGTGTTTATATAGTACATTCTGTGTGTGCATACCTTTAGCATGGGCACAGGTAGATGGTGGAGTCTGGTTAGAGATAACATTTGGGGTAGCAACTTCTGTCTTCTAGGAAGATCATGGCGTATCCATTTCAGAAGTGACATCACCACAGCCTCCTCCCTGGGCACGTTGAGGGAGTCTGACTTTAGGCATGCCTCCAACACATTCGTCTGTAAGAAGCAATTAATATGGTGAATACTGAGCAAGTTCTTTTAGCAGTTCAGTCAGGCTTTTTGATGTAAGTGGGGTGAAGTACATTTCACAGATTAAAATTGTCCTTTGGAAGACTTTGGCACCATCTCAGACATCCAGGGCCAGATTTAGTGAATGCTTTGTAATGGTAACAAAGCTTGTAGAAACACTTCAGACTCAAAATCTGATTGTCTGAGGGTTGAGCCAGACTTTGGAGAAAAATAGTTATAAAAGAAGCCTGCGTTCTATCCACACATTTGCTGAAATCATTACTTTAAAACATTTTATGAAAGAAAATATGTGTCTATCATTCATCTACATGCCATTATTTTTGTGGAAAGGTCCTACAAAATTAACGAGATGTATTACTGTGCACTGTTCAGAGTATGTTCATGCAGAGTGCAGGTTTTGTCTGCTGTAGAATATCATATGCTACAAATAAAATCAACATAAGATGAATCTTAAGTTATTATTTAGCAGCTTTGAAACTTGTTCAGGTAGACAGAGTGTATTCTATGCAAACACAATATACTGTACAGTCAGGGTAGAAATTATTCAAAGGACAAATGGAGTTGTTTAGTTATTTTGTTCATGCAAACAATCCTGTGTGTCCTCAACTAGCACCTGCATTTCCAGATAGTCCTGAGTTTCGGAAAGGTCGTTGAAGTTCTGAACCACAAATGTATTGGCATTTTGGAGGAGAGAGTTGGATCCATAGGCCTCAGCAATGGACAGGAGGGACAGACAGTTGCAAAGATCCATGGTTCCTATCAGGAAGTCACTGCACGCTTTGGACAGGACCTGCACCTGATGCAACGATAACGACAACAGGAAAAACAGAGTGAAATAACCTATTTTCATAAAAACAGAGTACATATAGTTTTTAAAAACCACCAGTCCACAGATAATTTAATTCTGCAAATTGAATATAAAAAACTTTTAACACATGGAAACACAAATATTGTATTAACCTCCTTGAAATCTTTTATATTTGTTGTCCTTACAGCTTTATCACAAACTAAGCAGAATTGAAATATGTCAGTAAAGCTTCGGTGTAGTAAACTCACACACTCAAAATGCTGGTTTCTTTTTGGTTACTTTGTCATCACAATTTTAAGGGTTGTAAAAAATCAGAGATGTGGAGTTAGGGTTAGAGGTCTGGAACCACATTACACTAACACCAGGTAAGGAGATAAAAGGTATAACACAAGCTTGAACAAGAGGAAGAATACACAATCACACATAATGTAACTACACATGAATTTATTCAGATGTTTTGACCACCAATGACCAAGAAAATAATTTTTCAAGCATGACACCCTGAAATATGGTGCTTTATTGTGTTTTATCCTTTTGTGTAAGTTTTTTTGTCCTTCTTTAAACCCATCTCTCTGCATCAGCTGAGCTTTCTCATATTTTATGAGGGTGTAACCGGTTTAAAGACATAATTTTCTCCCAGAGGTGGTTTTCTCCATTTTGTCTTCACTCTTGTAGACATAATATGTGCTTAAGAGGAAGAAAGAAATGCATAGATGTTCTGTGAGTGCTATTGGTTGTATTTTTACCTGTAGAAAGGAGGCGAGCTGAAACAGCATGTCCACATTTCCATCTGTGATGAGAATCTCTCCAGAGTATGCAAAATCCAAGAAGGAAGTCACTGCCGCCAGACACTGGTTACCCAATGTTACTGAACCATCATCACGCTCTCGCATATCCACCTCAAACATGGCCCTAAACGTAGAGCAGTTACATATTATATTTACAGGCTAATTACATAGAAAGAGATCATTCTAAGGAAGAGATGGATAGATAGATAGATAGATAGATAGATAGATAGATAGATAGATAGATAGATAGATAGATAGATAGATAGATAGATAGATAGATAGATAGATAGATACCTGAAGAAATCACTGCATGCTGCAAGGACACAGCGGTGACAGGGAAAGCTGTGTTCCTGGACCTTAATGGTGAAGTCAAACATTAAACCATGCTCCCTAAACGATCTGAGCACACCCAGCAGCTGAAGTCCATGTAACTCAGACACCCGCAAGTGGGTACGGTGCTCTGGGACCCCGTTGCATTCTGGACTATTGCCAGCTTTACTGCTGGGAGGACTGCTGCGGGGGCTGAGGGCGTTGGTGATGCAGGAAGATGACTCTTGAAGTTCATCCATCTTGCTAAATTCTGGCAAAAACATATAAAAGCAAAGGTTAAAATGCATTTTTAAAAGAATGCTGTATGTCTGAGCCTGTCTTCATGTATGAAGAAACAAAGATAACAAGTAGAGATAACAAAATGGAATACATGATTAAAACCTTGAGCATATAGTGACATATACAAGTGTGAAATATCCATAGACTACTACTGAGAACTGTTTAAATATAGTTTGGTGTGTGTCTGGCACATGTTAGCATACAAATATTCCAAATGAAAATATATTACACCATAGCTTCGATCACGTATCACAGTCAAAAGTCAAACATATATAAGTAACAAGAACACAAGTAAAGTACAGCAGTAGGTAAAGTGAAGCAGGAGCAGCTGTACTTACATTGTCAGCACCCTGGACAGCTCTCTCTCTCTCTCTCTCATGCCATCCTAACTTCCGGACGCTTGAATTCACGCGAGGTCTCGGACAGATATTTGTTTTTTTGTGTGGTCACACTGGTCGCAAACTTTATCTTTGCTGAAAATACGCTATTACTAATGAAGTTTAAAAATAATAATAATAATAATACGATGTTAATCTTGTTTAAAACCCTCGTATTGTGAGTGCGCATATGCAGCTCTTTGATTGCGGTCCAGTGAGGCGCAAAGACTGCTGGGAACTGTAGTTATATCTAGTTAGTTGCTTACTGATAAGCCTTGGCTAAAACATGATGAAAGTAAGCAGCACATGCATAGGGTCGCGTGAGGTTATAGGTTTAACCATTATCAGTTGCAAATGATATTAACAATAGTTCACAAATACCTAGCCTATTTATGTGTTTGCTGGCTGGAGCTGTTTGTGTGTGCATGCTCCATAGATAGCATAGTTTAGTTTTTTTATTTATTATTTTCTAACCAAAGTGTACTTCCAGTGGTACCTGAAATAGATTCATTAACAAATTCAGAATTAGAGCAAATAGGTTTGCACAAACAAGGAATTTGCCTTGGTGTTGTAGTGCATAGCAGTCAATAGTAGCCTATAAAAAAGAGAAAGAAAGACATTTACAATAAAAAACATGGAAATGTGAGAAGAGCTGCAACATGTTTAAATGTTTAATTTAAGAGAATAAAATGAAATTGAAATACTGTGCAGGAATGTGCAAATATACATAGTGTAAACAGTATGTGCAGTGTGCTATTAATAATAATTCAACTGAACTAAATGCAGCAATCATGCCAATGGATTTTATATGTATATATATTTATTTTTTTAATGAATGAGTCATATATGTTTATATAATATTATTTGAATATTTAAACAAACACTATATATGTTTTTTTATCAATGCAAAGGGGACATTTGCATTAGTGAGAAGTGAAGAGTTTACTTAATGTCTAATTTTTTTAATGTATTTTCATCTTTGATTCTCTCATTTTAAGTTATCTTTAAGCTTGTTTTTTCTTATGTGTACAGCACTTTGACTTACAACTACTGTATAAAATATACATAAAAACACTGTATATACGTATGTAAGTCTATTACTATTGGATGCAATGTACTTCTACACCGTTGGGGGGCGCTGTCTTGCAGTAAAACTCAATTTGTGGTTGTGGTTATGTATGAAGTGAGAGGCACTGAATCTGAATTAGTGAATTTACAGCTATGCTGCAGTACTGTTTAACCACCACAGTGCTGCTGACCAAATAACACACTTTCCTGTCTGGAAATGTTGATCACAAACATATAAAACTGCTGGCTTTTGCAGTCATGCTACTACAGTATTACTACTACTACTGCAGCGTGTGTGTGTGTGTGTTAGTATAACTTATTTTAATATTAATACTTATGTGCTACGCCATACTGATCGATACAGGTCATTTTGTCATCTGCACACAAAAAAACCGTGGTCTCAATCATGAATAAAGGGGCCAACACACACAAAAAAGAACAAAGACAAAGATGATTATGCAACAACATCTTAAATATCTATTCGTATGTGTGTGTGCATCTCCATCAATAAAATAATAAAATAACATAATAATAGTCGATTTTTCACTGACCTTTAAACACAAATACTCCATTACTGACTGATTGAGAGTATAGTAGTGTGATTATGCAACAACATCCTAAATATCTCTTCATGTGGGTGCATCTCCATCAATGTAAATAATAAAATAACATAATAATAGTCTATTTTCCACTGACCTTTAAACACAAATCCTCTATTACTGACTGACTGCGAGTATTTAAAAACACCAGGAATGAGTGCAAGCCTGCACATTAACTTGTTTTAATGTAAGGTTTCTATATGTAAAGAAAAGTATTATATTAAAGCCCTTGCACTGTTTGTTATCGGTGGGTCATCCATGCATGCATGCTCCCCCCACCCCTCCTCCTCTCCTTGCATCCCTCCCTCTCTCTCTCTCTCTCTCTCTCTCTCTCTCTCTCTCTCTCTAGTGCATCCCCCATCCCCCACTCACACGGTGGCCATCTCTCTCTCTCTCTAGTGGGTGAAAGCTGTCTTCCTAAAACCCAACACACCACCACCACCACCACCATCACTGCACTGGCCCCCACGACAAAACGTTGTTGTAGCTGAGCCAGTCTGCACCGACACCGACACACACGGGACAACCGACCAGAGCACGCAAGCACACGCACGTACACACGCACACGCACGCACACGGGAGGAAACCTTTTGTTGTTCGACCTAGTGGCATTGGTAAGTCTCCTCTTCTGTTTATTATTATTAGTAGTATTATTATAATAATTATTATAAAGCAAGGGCAGGGTTGTCCTCATGTTGTAGACTTTACTAATAGTTCTTTTTTTTTTAATCTTTCTATCTTTCTTTCCATTTCTTCCTCCGTGGTTGCTATGGTGGCTAAACGAGCTAGCTTTAAAAAAAAATAGCCGATGCTACTTTAGTTGTCGTGTGTTTTTGTGTGTGTGGGGCTTTTTTAAAACATTAACGATAGGGTAAAATAAATAAAAAATGAAGCTGCTGTTGTTGTCTTGGTTTATATCATGGCCTGTGTGTTTTCCCCACAGTCATTTTGCTAACGTTAACCAAAGCTAGCTCGCTAATTAGCACTTTTTTGGAGCAGCGTGTTGCAGAAGGAGGGATGCTGTCTTTTTTGTAGGGGCTAGCAGACAAGCTAAGCTACCTAAGTATTATGTTGACCCTTGCACAGATTCCTGCACATGCATGCTTTTAGGGGGGAGTGGGGAAAGAGAGTATATCCATGCTAACAGTGGCTAATCTGACAATAATTGGCAAGATGGCATCTCGGAGTTTGTTATCTCTAGAAAAAACGGTGGATTTTTCAAAATGGTGTCTTAAGCTTGTTTGAGTGTGTGACCATTTTTGTCCAAGCGAGGCTGTTTTTTAGCGTTGCTTTGCTATCTAAGGAATGTGGTGCAGTGCCAGTGTATGCCACACTCCTGATGGATATAAGTGCATATTAACCCGATGAGGATGTTGTGGTTGTTGTAAATATAAAGTGCTTGGTAAATCAAATCCTCCATCTATTATGGGCAAAACATTTTGGATTTCAAGGGGGGTGGAAAGGACATGCTTGTTTTGAGTTTCGAGTTTTGTTCTCGGTCTGTGCACATTTTTGCAGCCCAACAATGAGGAGATATGTCTGCTCCTGCGTATGAAAATGCTTGAACACTGACTTTTAGGTGGTTCGTATTCACTACATCCACGCACAGCACGTATTCCCAGGTTCATAACAAGAATAGTTTCAGCTCAGGTTCAGCTTTTCAGGCCAGAATAGTATTACAAATGCGAAATACAGCAGTAATCTAACGGTGATTTTTTAAAATAATCAGTCTTTCCATTAGTTATCATTCAGTCTAGTTAGAAATTAATGAAAAATACCCACAGTAACCATGTCAGATTACTTGTTTTGAGTTTGGTTCAGGGTCTGTGCACATTTTTTAGCCCAACAATGAGGAGATATGTCTGCTCCTGCGTATGGAAATGCTTGAACACTGACGTTTAGGTGGTACATCCACTAACTACATCCACGCACATCACTTATTCCCAGGTTCATAACAAGAATAGTTTCAGCTCAGGTTCAGTTTTTAAGCCAGAATAGTATTACAAATGCAAAATACATTGACTTAAATGGTTTCAATGTGTTGGATTAGCAGTTAGGGCTGCAAACTAATGTCTTTCCTTTAGTTATCATTCAGTTTAGTTAGAAATTAATGAAAAATACCCACAGTAACCTTGTCAGATTACTTCTGTGGTTAGATCAACTATCCTCAAACCCAAAGATTATTCAGTTTACAGTCACATAAAACAGAAAATCCTCACATCCCAGAAGCTGGTAAATGGTAAATGTTTGGTAGTTTATCCTGTTAAACAATTAAAAGATGTGGAAACAACTCTTGTCAAATCATTTTCTGTCCATCAAATCATCTCAATTGACCAGTTATTTCAGCACTAATAGAAATACAACAGTCAAACAGGATATCAACATGCTTGTACTGAATTTGAACCCCACATAGTGCGACAGAGACAGGATTACACAAAATGCTAAAGGTGTAGTTTTCTTCTTCTCTCCAATGACTAGTCTTATCAGTGAAATGGATCCTTGCCACCATCATCTCTTTTTTTTGAGGGGGGGGGGGATTACCTGCTTCTGTCATTGACTACTAATCCCATTTAATTCAAGAAGTCTTATTTGTCTAAAGGGATTTCTGAGACACTACTGTTCTTGGCCCTCGCCAGAGTAACAGAGTTTATGGTTCAAATATTTCTGCAGAAACCATAAGAACTACTAGTAGGGTTAAGTTTAAGTTGTTCTAAATTAAATAGCTTCTCTTTAATGATTTCAGCAAGTTTGTGGATTAAAACACAGGTTCATATTGATAAAACAGATGAATAAAAACAAAGTCCTCATTATATAGGCTGTGCATGATATTTAAGTGTAATCAGCTGTATTAAATGCAAGGACAATGGTCATCCTTGTGAAATCTGCTCAAAAACTATTAATATTATGGTGTAAAAGTAACATTTCAAGTAAATTTAGTTTTCTGTTTATGGATACAAACTAGGATTATTGAAAAAAAGTCCAAGTTTTGCTTAATTGAGCTAAATGCTAAATGTAAGTATTTGCTAGTTTAATTTCATCTTCAGTCTAAGGTGACCCCTGCTTGCCTGCCATACTAGAGGAAGGGAGGGGGGGTGTGACGTGGGTTTTGGCATGTGTTGAGAGCAGTCTCATGTGTATGAATGGTGGGCTGTACAATGCAGCCGTAAAACTGTCAGACTATAGAAAGCTGGAGTCACTTAATGTTACGAGAGTCCGTGGTTTTATAACAGTCTGTTGTCTCTCCAGCACTTCATTCCCATGTGGTCGAACCACTTAATGAGTTGCTCGTCATCAGAGATCAGTGAACGAAACACTTACAGACGGCAGCTTCCAGCTTCACCTTGCTCCGATACCCTGCGTCTAGTACACAGCAAGCTATGAAAGGCTATATGACGACATACATGACAATGTATTACTGTGAAACATAAATGTCAAGTGTAAATGTGTCAAATATAAATGTCAATCAATCCTCTTACAGTTAATTTATTAAGTGAACTGGGTAAAAGCTATCCATAAGCAGTTTTTCAATTAATTTCCCATTAAAATGAGTAAATCACAAAATATTTAGATTTTGTAATATAGAAATTACACATACAGAATTTTATCCATATCACCAAGCTTTAAAAAAAAAAAAAAAAAAAGCTAGCAACATTCTGATTTTTGCATGCTTAGACTGGCTGGGAGGTCAGTCACATCAGATTAGGCGTTTTCCATCTTTGAAGGGTTAAAATACTGAATTTCAGCATGAAAACTTAATTATCATTGCAGTTCATTCTTGAAATTCACTTATCCACTTATAACCAGTGTGTACCACCAGCTACTCTTCATCGAATCCAAATGAAAACAAACAATTTAATTCACATATCAAATTAAGAATATAACATACTGATATCAGCTTTCTCTGTAATTGTATAAAGCTGTTGGTATCTTCATTCTAGTAAAACTTTCTTTGTAAGGTCTCAACACTGATGAAGGAATACATAAAAACCTCCAGACAACACATACTGTAGTGGACCACAAATATTAAAATAACTTTAGGACCAACACAATGAGACAAACCCTGCCTTCACCGGTTGAGGCGGACTGACAGTAAGCAAATTTGCACATCTTATAGTCGGCTAAGTTTTACACCTTATCATCAGCATCTGTATTAAAGCTGAAATCTGTTCTGCCTTTGTATTAATATGTATGTTGCAATATTTATCCATACTGTGAGGTGTGATTGAACACTGAAAGGCTCTCCTACCGCAGCAGGAGGTGCTCTCTGTTTACTGCCATTATGAAATGTGGATCAGTTTTTCAGCGGTGTTTAATTTGAATCAGATCAATGAATCATATACTTGCCTTCACATTTACCTGGCAGGTGACATTTCCACTGCACGCTAACAGTAATAAATCAAAACAATGTCACAAGCGACGCTAGGATCTCCTCCTCCTTTCTTTACTCTAGTTGGAGCACCTGATGTCACAGATTGCATCTTTAATGACTGAAGACTGTGAAGTTTGTCTTGAGTGTGATGCATTTATAGGTTGATAGCAATCCAATCCAATTCATTTGAATATAATCGATAATGCAGATCTTACAGACACTGGAGTTACACAGCATGAAAATAACATGCTCTACTGTCCAACCATCTTAATACAAAGCACTTTTTTTAGTAACATGAATCCTCCTGCAGCCTCAGGACTCTGGTGTCCAGCTTCATGAAAATGTGGTGCACTCCAGTATTGATTTAAATAGTTTGTCTATGAACGGTTTGGTTGTAGGTGGACTTCTCCATGAGTCACTTTCAGCCGCTTTGCTCTCAACAACAAAGGATTGAGCAAACTCTGCTATGACTGAGGTCATAGCTGCCACAATCCTGTAAACTTTATTTTTTGATATCTTGAATAACAAATTGAATTCAGTCTCATATTTGGTAGTAAGTGTATTAATAGAATGATGGCAAAAGTCTTAGAGGCATCGTCAAGTATTCTGCTCTTTTTGTTATTAAAGTGATGTAGCAGCACTTCGTAACATCAACGTACCACACTGAATGGGATGAGCTTATTGTGTGATCAGCCCTTTTAACTTGTACCTCCACACATTCCTGACTTGCTTTGTCTAGATACGTCATTGCTTGGCGATCAATCTTTGATCTCTGTTTGTGTGTAGTGGCAGGTAAGATATGTCACACAGTATAATCGACCAGGGGAAAAGTTTGTCTTGATCCCTGGAGGCTAAGTTGTAATACATTAATCTGTCACTCATATTAAGGGTCTGCAACTGTGTGCATATGCACACACACACACACACACACACGTACATGTGTCTGCGAGGCCGGCTGTTGTTTTCAACTGTGTTAGCTACAGCTATGATCAATAGTATTTTCTCAAGCTGTAGCGCAGTAGCACTAGCAGTGTTCATAGTGGTCACAAAAGGGGTTTTGAAGTACACTACAAAATCAAAATGTTCATTCTTTGTCCTCATCAAAGGACATTTTCTCCCATTCACACTCCCGCTGTTGCAGCTCTGTGAGTGAGGTGAAGTTACAATCGAGATCTGAAAACTGTGAAGACTTTTTATTATAGCACCCCAGACTTCACCTTTTATGGATATATACTGATTATAACCAGCAGTGGCAGGCAAATGGTGACCCACAGGCTGAATCTGGTCCTACAACAAAATAATTTTGCCCTCCTAATAAAGGTGAAGTTTACCTTTTTATAGACATCAAATCTTTTACATCGCTCTTCATAAATCCTCAGTAGATAATTTAAACACAAGGCTCATATTCCCAATTAATATGACCTGTAAAATGTAAAAAAAAAACAACTGCACAACACCGGTACATAAAATAATTTGGCCTAAAGTGACATTGAGACAAATCTGTTCCAGTCAGATTATGTGAGCCTAATTCTGTTATGTACCTTTTTGTTATTTACACCACTTGTCATTAATCTACAGGAGATAACAATGTAAACACAAGGCTCAACTATGAATGAGTCAGGCCACTGTTTATTGTGTGTGAATGAGCTCTCGGACCTCTGTCCCCAAGAACAACCCTATAACTCTTTTATAAATCAGTTTTATTCTTGAATGAATCAAAAGAAATAAGATGTTCTCCTAGCAGCTGTACGTCGGCCCCCCAATAAACAGTGCTGAAAAAAACTGGACCGTGTTTGAACCTAATTGCTGAGCACTGATATACAGTTTTAATGGATGCTTAAAAATCTGTTTTCAGAACTGCTGAAAAGGTTCTGTTTTTTGTTTTTCCCTTTCTAACTTTTTTTTTTTTTTGCCATTTTGGCTAAAAGTAACAACTATCTTTACAAACAAAACCATCTTTGCTTGTTTAATTTACAAGTTTAAAGTCACTCTTGAACATCTGACCCACATTGAAACGTTGCTGTAATAACAATTCCTTTCATTAATGTAAGCCACATTTGGCAAAACATCTCCCAAACAAAACAGAAAAGAAACAGGCGTGGTGTATGGTATTATCTCATCTAGTTGGTTTGGCTTTTAGTAAACAGCCAATCACACATCCAGCATCAATCTGTTTGGACTTTTGAAAAAAATATCTTTAAGTTAACTTGATGCTTTAGTTTCTTCAGCAGCCACTAGTTCAGTTTGGCTGCTGCTGCGTTATGCTGGACGGTCAGGTAGCGTACACTCAACTATAACGTCTATGTGCGGTGGTGGTGAAAGAAAACAAAGAGCAAGGTGCGATCTGTGTAGTGACAGCAGCGGGAAACCACAGCTAAGTTTCATGGGAGTAATTCATGGCTAAACAAAATGGCCATCGAGGCAAAACACATGCAAAAATGGGTGTTTATGAAAAAGCAAACGCTGTTATCAAGTGATGTGGTTTCAGCTACATATGAAGAGCACTGTGGGCAGTTCAGGGACAAGTTTAGAAAGCTGGAAATCTCGGCTACAATCTGACATTGATCAGACACACTTACAAGCCCCTGCTCATTAATTACGGTCATTTCGTCAAAGCGGCAGTAAAATGTTCCAAATGACACTTTTCACTACAATATGATCTTTTCTTCTCCCGTATGTCGCGCCCCTCCTCCACTGCAGGCAATAATGTCTGTCTGCTGTTAATATTGCCTGAATGTATTGATTGTTTGTCATGGGTTTAACTGCCAAGTCCTGCCTCATAAAGCTGTCTGTACTCTTTGTGTCTTCTCGCTTTTATCTCCTGGGGTAAAATTATTCAGAAAATGAATGCAGCAACACTTTCACAAAGGAAAAGGTTTTCGCAATCTTTTAAACACTGGTTAGTGGGTTTTAATTAGTTAATTATATACTATTATCCCGGCTTTTCTTCAAGATTGTGACTCCGTAGTTGAAATCAATGCTTATTGTACAGTTATGACACGTGTTACTATTTTTTCTTCCCAAAATCAGCGTTAAAATGTTTGACAGGTTATTAAAATCCAGAATTAAATGAATTGCGTCCTGCTCAGCAGCTCATTATTTAACCATCCCTTCTTATTCAGGCTGATGTGGCATTTGCAAGCAATCAATAATATCTGACGCTCCTGTTTTCAGGCGGTCAGTAATTTGGGGCAACATGCAGAAGTAACCAAAAACAGGCTGTGGAGGCACTTCTGGCTGGCTGTGATCCATCTAAAATCACACATTTACTGTTAATGAGAGTTGTGCAGTCCTGGATTGTGGTTAGGTTCAGACTTAAGAGTAAAATTACTGTGTGACATGCTAAATGCTAGAATGAACATTTTAACATTTTCTCCCCACTTGAATACATACAAAACTTTTAAGCCTGTTTCCTTGACTGTTTAGCTCAACTAAATCAGTGTAGTAATGCTCTAGTTGCTGCGAGAGCTCATTAAAAGTCATATTATTTAATGCCCCATCTTGAAAAAAGTTGGACAGTCTTTATTGGATCCAATTATTTATTCTGTCGCCATCCTCTATTCTTTTTAAACTGTAGTGCAGGTGACATTACATTTACTTTACATTATGACTTCAGACCAGTTAAGCTTTCTTTCTACATAATAATATCTAATAAGAAGCTACATCACAAGTTTGTCTTATAGCAATAAAAACAGGATCTTGACAAGGGCAGCAGCTAAAGATTATTCTTTTCTTTCTTTTTCTTTATTTTTAATAAGTTTGTTTTATTAGGACTTCATTTCACAATACAAATCTTTTCAATATAGATATAATAGTGTCCAGTTGTATATTTGTGTAGGAATAACAGACAACACAAGGATATAACACCCACACATGCAAAAAAGAAGAGAAAAAACCCAAAACAAAACAAAAAACCAAAATCCTCCACCCTCACCTGCCACTCCCACCCTCGCTAAAGATTATTTTCATTGTTGATTAATCTGTCTCGATTAATCAATTAGTTGCTAAGTCATTAAATGGTGAGAAATGTTGATTGCGGTTTCCCAAAATCCAATGTGACAGTTTAGTGTCAAAGAGGATTAAAGAAACCAGAAAATATTCCCATATGAAGCTGGAATCACAGAATTTGGAATTTAATTAATTTAATAGTTTGCAACTAATTGATTAATTGAGTCATTGTTGCAGCTCTAATCTTGGCCAATACTACAATTTAAGGGGTCACCAGTCGTAAACTTCTGAGTGATTCTTAAACTGGTTTAAATCCTCTTCAGAAGTATTTTTTATCTCAGAAGTTACTCTCAACAATCTGATCTGACTGTCATCAACTTTCCATTCAGCACACAAAATGATAAATCTGAGTTATAAGGAGTCAATATTTTTTGGGTAATGTGATTTACCATAATGCATCTCTTCCATAATGTCTCATTCTAGTAAGTCGAGAGAACAGCAGCGGAAGAAATGTCCATAGACGGATGATGTTGAAAGGTGTTTATCTCACTGTATAGATACTTTACCCATTTTCAGTGTCCCAGCACATAATCCAGGGATGCAGACCTATGAGGTGTGTGACTGATGAGATGATTTTGGAAAGGAGAATATAGGAGGAGGAGGAGGAGGAGGACGCCGGCACAGAAAAAAGGGAAGATGCTGTCCCAAAGTGTATAGTGCTGTCCTAGATCTAAAATAGCCCAGAGCTGTGTGCTGCTCGTTGCTTCGGGGCAGGTCTGATTATTTCTGATTCCATCACACTGCCCTTCAGTACCGCACTGAGGTGGATTTGGTCTTGTACTTGATTATGGATGTTTTGATCGTGAGAGCAGGCACTATTAGTTAGTCTGTTCCTCTGAGACTTAGGTTAGATATAAGATGTAGGATTTTTTTGAGGTGTTATAATCGTATATAACTTGATTTTGTTCATAAATGATTGATCTTGGTTATGTTTGGGTTTGGTCTAGTAGTTGTTTTTGGCAATAAAAGGTCAGAAAATGACATCTTAAAATTACTTTTTTGTTTGGACTGCAGTCTGAAACCCAAAGATGTTTAGTTTCTGTAATAAAATGGAAGAAAATAACCCCAAACAATCTCCTGTTTGGTGTTTTTTGCAGTGATTTTATTGTCAAATTAATTTTAGAGCTGAAGCGATGAGGTAATTAACAGAAGACAATTATTCTTTATTATTATTTATTATTCTCTTTTTTTTTTAAAGGATAAGGATTTTTTTAAACAGAAATGGCTGTCCCCCACTGGTCAAGGCTACTTGAATGTGAATATTGTCTGCTTTTCTTTCTTCTGTGATAATAAAAATGTAATTTGAATTCTGGTTTGTTTGTCAAACCAAAAGATGTTTGAATTTGTCTCGCCGGCCCATTGGAAAGCTCTGAGGCATTTCTTTACTGTCTGGTGGCATTTTACAGATCATATGATTAATGATTTGAGACAATTAGGGCTACAGCTAATCATTTTCCTTATTGATTAATCTGCGGTTTTCCAATTAATGAGTTTTGTCTTTAAAATGTCCCTTTGTAGATTCCCATAGCCCAAGTTGACGTCTTCAAACGTTTTGTTCAAAACCCAAAGACGTTCAGTTTACTTACAGAAAAAAAGAAACCAACTGGAACCAGCAAATTTGTGTTTTGAAATATTAGCATAAAACAATTTCTTGATTATCCAAATAGTTGCTGAATAATTTTCTATTGATCAGGTAATCGAAAAAATCTTTTTAGCTCTTGTATTAAGTTATATTGTTGGTGAGCATTAGTATAATACTTATAATTAATGTAAAATAATATGCTTTGGAATAAAATAGTCAACCATCAAATTAAAGTGCATTAAACATCACACTCATTAGGTGTTTAGACTGATTGATGCACCAAGCTACACTCAGCATTTTATTGTCTTATGATTTTTGTCTTTCTTGGTTCCCTTTCTGTTGTGACCTGAGTGAAACGCTGCCTTCTGGAGGATTAAAAAAAGATCTGTTCATTTCTATTCTCTCCTGCGCTCAAGTGTGATAACGCCCACTGGTTTTGATTTGTTGCTTAAAGAGTAGATGCCTGGTGAGGTATTATGTGGGAGGATAGAAACGGTGTGGGGGTTGTGTTGTATTGTACATGTTCTCCAGGAATGGTAGCTCTTTGTGTGTGTCTGTGTCTGTGTGTTTGAGTGTGTGGGGTTTATTCTCTCACAATCCTTCCCTCCTCCTCCTCCTCCTCCTCCTCCTCCTCCCTCATTATTAACCTTTCCTGGTCCCCCTAGGCTGTGGGAATCTCTATTTATGGAGTGAAACCAACATTATTGTTTTTGAAACAGACACATAAAACATTAACATACACAAATTGAATATGTGGGCATAACGATCTGAAACAATACAAGACCCGACTGTCACACGGTGTGTTTACAATACAAGAAAGAGCCAGCTGCGTTAGCATGCAGGCTAGCTAGCTGTGTTTTTATGCCTCAGCCTTCGGGGCTACTGCCTGGGAGTTCGACCCAAATTAAGTCCCGCTAATAGAGTTTAAGCTTAACAAAGTCCTGAAGAATGGCGCAGGTTAAGGCAGGGAGGACTCCTCTTAATAATGTCAGTCAGTAGTGAATGAGTCCTGGCTCTGTGTGTGCTTGTGTTTGAGATAGACAGACCTCAGAGTTAAATTTGGTTTCAGTATTACGCTTCGCAGTAAAAGCTAAATCAGAAGAGCAGTCGATTTATTTTGTAATCAACAAAAATTATCAGCTTTTTATCAGCGTTTTTTGCATCTCAAATGTGAATATTTGCTGCCTTTCTTCTGAAAACCGTAAATGAGAGTCAGAAATGCACACATCTTCTCACTTGACAGTTTGTGTAGCAGAGTCAGTTTTCAGTGCAAATCCAATTTTCTGATAAATGGCTGGCTGTTACAGAGTCAAACGTGCTGTAACACGGTTACTGGTTTGATTGTCATAACCGACAGAAAGGTGTAATAGCTGTCAGCGATTAAGTGAAAAAGCCTCGGGTCACGTGCAGGTTCATCTCCCGTAATACGCAGCCCTTCGGCACATCAGGAAATGTTGCACTGTACTGACTTTGAAGTCAGGTGTGTTTGTATCAAAGAAAGATGAGAGAACAGACAAATAAATTGATTTTTGCACGTTGGGCAAACAGACGGTGACATGACATAAGCAGAAATGTGAGGTAGTTGTCAAAAAACAACCACCTATAGCACAAAGTCAAAATCTGGGTTTAGACCAGCTTCCTGAGCAGCTAGCTCTCAGTATCTAACGGCCAACACATCATGTACAAGCTGCTATTTCACAGCTTTCTGCTCTCTGCCCATTATTTTTTATTATTATCTTTATCATTATCATTATTATTATTATTATTAATATGCTACTTCAATGACAGCCTCAGTGTATCAAATTGAATGGATTGTCTTTATATCTGTAAACATATCACAATTTGAAGAGATTACTCAGGCTGCAATAGCTTCAGCATTTATCATTATTTTATTTATTATCTATAGAATAACTGAGCAACTGAGTCTTACTTTATCTCTTCGGTGTATTAATACATTTAGATGGATAATTTAAGACTCTGGTGGTCATTTATCAAATTAAGTACTGTTAAACATTTTTGTGATGAGTAATTACAGTTCTCCAGCTGTGATTGACATTTATCATCATGTTTTTACACACATACAGACTAATTGAAGAATTGATCCACTTAAAGAAGAAATAGATTAATCTGGAATGACAATAATCATTAATTTGAGAATTGCTTTTTCTCAAAATGGCCTTGTTCCTCTGCAGGGAAAAGTATTAGCCAAACAAAATCAATACAAGTTTGTATGTCAGTGTGAGCACCGAACATAAAACCCTTGCCAAGTTCTCAAGCACTGGTCGTCGTCTGTAAGAAAACTGTTTCTGTTTTTGATATTTTCATGCAGCCAACAATACATTTTCATTTTTACTTCTTAGCTCTATGAGGCAGAGCTCCCAAAAAAATTGCTCCCAAAACCATGGATGAGACGTGTAGACTGGTCTCTTCTTGTTTCCCCTCTGACATACAAATAGATGTACAATCTCCGTCTTTGTGTCTGTGTCGTACGGAGAACGGCCTCTTTCACAGTCATGGATAGTGGTGTCTGCTCAGAAAAAGAGCTTCTCTTTTTATTTTAGGAGTGGAGAGCCTGAAGCGCCTCATCATCACCTCCCTCTGAAAACAAAGGGAGCTGTGGTTCGACACATGCATCTCTGCCGTCCTGTGTTCCTCCATGACTTACCTTCATTAGACACATTGTGGTACCCCTCTTGTTCTCTCCCATTCACTTTTCATCACCTTTTCCACAGGCTGCAGGCTGAAACACACAAACACACCCTGTCTTTCTCTCCTCTATTCAGACACAGCTGTAATTGGGTTTGAGCTGTGTATGCAGGATAGGACCTCAGGGTTAGCTTAGCCACCTGTCCATTTGTTAATGGGTAATGTTCCCTCACTCTAGTCTGGACAAGTACATGCACATTACAACTCGGTTCATGGGAATGACATGCAATAATATTTTGATTACAGCTGAGGAGCCAAGTAGAGCTGCATTGATCAGTCAATTAATGGATTAGTCAAATAATCGCCATCAAATTTGATAATAGATGCATTTTTAAAAACAGCCATTTGTGAGGAACTGCTGCTTTGTTTAGTCTTATGAATATGTTTTTTTGTACTGTTGCTATAACAACTATATTTTTAGGAAACTTAAATTTGTCTCTGTTTTTCAGATGTTTTATAAAACTAGTGATTAACATATTAATCAAGAAATCAATCAGCAGATAAATGCATAATGGGAAAAAATGATTAGTTGCAGCTGTAAAACCAAGTTTACACAGTTTCATGATGATATAAATGCCAAAAAACATCAAAAAGAGACTTTAAAGGTTTGATCTAAGAAATTCTTATTTGGTTAATGAGTATATGATGACTTCAGTGAGTTGACTTCATTAGGGCAGTAACTAACAAATTATTTCGTCATCATCAGTTAATCTACTGATTGTTTTCTTGATTAAACATTGGATGCATGGTTCATATAAAATGTCATTAAATGGTGAAAAAAGGTTCATCCCAAGTTCCCAGAGCTCATGTTCACTCTTCAAAACGTCTTATTTAGTTAAAAACACAAATGTAATCAGTTTATAAAACACGAGTTTGAAAAAGCAGAAAATATTCACATTTGGGAACTGCTGAATCTTGTCCATATTTGGGAAAAAAGTGTGCTGAAACGATTATTCAATCTTTGAAATTGTTGCCATCGTATTGGTAAAAACTTTAAAGCTCCTGATTTCATTTCTAAGTAAATTTAGCACAAAAAAAGTGAGTATTATAGTTCTTATGCAGATCCGTTATGCTGAACTTTACAAAAGCTTTGAAGACTTTCGAGGAGAATCAGGGATTTCATTTTTAGGATCATCTCTAGTGAAGGTATTTTTTCAAAATGGAATCTGTAATGATTAAAGTTTTGCTTTAATGTTATTCCTAAAACTGCTGAAGAATAAGAGAGAAAGAATGATAAATTGAAACAAAGAAGAGTGTCAGAGCAGTGCTCGAGGAAAGGGTTTAAAGCACAGATAGAAAGAGATAGAATAGATTAATGAGGATTGTACTGTGAGGTGTGTTCAGCAAGGGGTTAATCAGCCCCCCTGAGACCTGCGTCTATTGTGAGATATGAAACTGAGTAATGAACCACAGTTGACATATCGACACCTTCTTTGTTGTTTTACACCCACGCAGGTTTTTTTTTTTTCTTCATTTCTTGAGGCGTGTCAGGAATTCATGTGTAAAATAGTGGAAAGAAGAAAAACAACCCATGTGTTTTTTGACGTCAGTGTTCCTGGACGAAGTGTTTTAAAATGCTTCCTCGCTTAATTTGAAGCGTCACTCTGCTGCTATTTGTCATCACCATGGTACATGTATAAATGCAGTATATGCCCAGGAAATGACAGAAAACGCTGTAATTGTGGAAAAGGATTTTGTTGACTGGCTATAAAGCATCGGCTCAGGATGTTTCTGGACAGATTAGAGTTGGAAAATTGTCTGTTTGTACAATCCCGTTTCACGAATGCAGAATCAGACGAATGGGGTGTCATTTTCTGGTCTTGGTGAATGAGTGGGTGATGTGTTGTGTACTGAGAGCTTTCAGCATTCTACGTAAACACATGACAGAGCCGCACTTAAATCCAAGGTGCACACACACACAAACACACACCTTTTCCTCTTTGTTTATTCCTCAGCTTTCTGCTTTGTGTGTGTGTGTGTGTGTGTGTGTGTGTGTGTGTGTGTGTGTGTGTGTGTGTGTGTGTGTGTGTGTGTGTGTGTGTGTGTGTGTGTGTGTGTGTGTGTGTGTGTGTGTGTGTGTGTGTGTGTGTGTGTGTGTGTGTGTGTGTGTGTGTGTGTGTGTGTGTGTGTGTGTGTGTGAGAGATCATGCTTACACGTGGCTCGTTTGCAAGACCGAACTATATATTTTGTGTCCTGACCTGTTGTGTTGCTCTTTGTCACTTTTTTTCATTGTGTCGATGTTTGCTTCGCTGCTCATATTGGATGTTATGTACGGCACGTCGCACCAGATACACCAATCATATTCATGCTTCACTATCTCTTACACTTATACGCACTGACTGTACACACACACTGTAAAAGCTTTATATACACAGAAGGTGGAGGTGGGAATTAGAGGTGGGCGATAAATCAATTTCAATACCTGATCGCAATAAAACACATGTCGATAACGATGACAGACTTTGGACATCTTCTGCTCAATATGGATAAATCTAACAGCCTATCACATAGCGGGAATAAATGTGACAACCAATCAGCCTGCAGTTTTTGGCCTGCATGTGATAGCACACACATACATCTCCAACCTATTGATGAGTCTACTGCCTGAGTGCCGTCATGTCTAAAGTAACATTAACCCAGCCCCAGTGGGAATATTTGGTTATCTTATGATTTAATTATTTGATTCTTGATTTCACAAATCAATTTACATTCGCCAATAGGAAAGTAGAAATATTTTAAGGCCCTTAACTCAAGTGCCAAACCAATCAATTGTGCCCTTTATTCCATTTAAATGTAGTGTGACTTGTAACTGACAGTAAAGCTTAATGGTTTCAATGAAGGTCGTCATCTGATGAATAGGAAGAAAAAAAATCTGAAAAAGCTTTTGAATTTAAAAATGTTAATTGCATTCATTATGGAAGCATCTTACAGTATGAGAAGAAAGAAATTAAAGGGTAATTTTTCTGGCCAACATCACTGGTTAAATATATGTTGTTAAAGCAGGAGTGTGTGTGTGTTGGAGTAAATGGTGAAAAAAAAGTGAGGTACCTTTCAGAGCTGTGTGAAGTTTTTTGTAAAATGCTGTTGTGTGTGTTGGTCAGCCTGTTCGTTAATGTGGGAGTTTGGTATGAAATATTCATAAAATAATTAAACTTGCAAAGGGTATTATTAAGTAATTTCATCCAAAAATATGTTCAGAGTCTTCACATAAGATGAACTATAAGATTATGACATTGAGCTCTGCCTTCTTCATCCAGTCAACGTTATTAAATCAATTTTTTTGGCATTCGTGAATCAGTTTAGAATAACACAAATTAAGAATCGTGATTGAAAGGTAAATCCTTTTTTTCCCATTTCCCGAATAACTACCTCAAAGCTCAAACAGTTCATTTCTCACTGTCACATTTACATAAATAGTTGTGAGCACTGTTTGTTTTTAGAGTTATTAGCTGCAGTTATTGGTGGCCAAAGACACAGCAGTTACCACAAACACACACTCAGACACACCGTCTAAATCACTGTCTCCCCTGCTGCTGTCACTAATCATTTGCTGTTGCACTGGTGCTTGCTTTTTTTGCAGTTTTGTTGTTGTTTTTTTAAATTAATTTTATTTTAATTTGTTCCCCCTTTTTTCCTGTGTTCTTTGTAATCATGACCTCTCGCTGTTTTAATTTCAGATTTGCATATCCACTTCCACTCCTTCCTCATTTGCATACAGCAAGAATGGCGAGCGGGCATCCCACAGACAAATTCAGTTTCATGTATCAACCAGACACGCACAAGAGGTACGGGGCACGCATGCACACACACTCACACTCCAACATACACACACATACTCATGCCCATTTTCTCGTTGACCAGGTAAGTTGAAATAAGCTCGAGCAGGTCCTCTGTTTCATCTACACTGTGAGACCGCGGGAGAAAAGATGCCTTATTGGGGGATGTAGTATAACCAGCCAGCAACTTAAATGTTCAGTGGCCTCTTCTCTGTTGAATCCTGTAGTACAGATCAGGCCGGTCAGTAAACCTCGTCCTGCCTTTTGTTTTTTTGGTGCAGTAGTGTAAATGACGTACCGCCACACAGGAAACCAATCCATTATTTTCAGTGCGTCCATGCGTTCTTGTGCTTTTCTGTCAGTAGTCGTCCCTCTTTTTTATTGCACCAGTCTGTGTTTTTAAAAAACATGCTTATGCTGAGCTTACTTGAGGGTGAGGATTCACGGGGCTTGATTTTGTTACATGCTGGCAAAATCCTTCAGCTGGATGTCGCCTTAAGAATCTTGAGTTTGGGATTCATGTGTGCGACGGATGTGTGTGTATGCTTGATAATCGTAACAATTTTCTTCCAATTTACACGACTTACGTCTCTCTCCCCTCAATTTTTCTTCTATCTTCTCTTATCCCACCCCTTCCCCTCTCTGTCACATTTTCTGTTTCTCTCTCTCTCTCTCTCTCTCACTCACTCACTCACTCACTCACTCACTCACTCACTCACTCACTCACTCTCTCTCTCTCTCTCTCTCTCTCTCTCTCTCTCTCTCTCTCTCTCTCTCTCTCTCTCTCTCTCTCTCTCTCTCTCTCTCTCTCTCTCTCTCTCTCTCTCTCTCTCTCTCTCTTTCTCTCTCTCAGTAAGAACAGGTTATCTTCAGCTATGAATCCAGTCTACAGCCCTGTTCAGCCTGGCACCCCGTATGGAAACCCAAAGAACATGGCCTTCGCAGGTGAGATGAATTGGCACACACATCAACCATTTTCTATAGCTTAATTTAACTATTTTGAAAATGTCAAGTACAGTATCAAATTAGAGAGGGGCATGTGATGTTAGATGAGATTGACAGCTATCTCCAGTACTCTTCAGTACTCACTTACTTCTCCCAATGGATGGCCACTCACTCCAAGTTGCCTATATTTTGACCTTCTTGCTTTGATAACTAACTGAGATGCCAATGAGCAGTTTGCTCAGCTCAGGCTTCAAAATGTGCTACCACAGGCTACCAGGGATTTCCTTAAAGAGTGCAACTATGGTTTTGCACCATCTTTTCCTACTGTAACATTATAACTTTCCACTTGCAAAACTGGGAGTTAAATGTATGTTGTTCTTGTGCAACTTTAGCATACAAAAAAACAAAATGCGTTGGTAATAAATGAGTCACAGTGAGAGATGTGTAGTGGGCATTTGAACAAAGCAAACTTTAGGTACCCATATTTGGGTTTCAGCCCTATAAAAACAAGCTCTAATAATGGAATGAATCTAAATTTCTTGGTTGCAAAAATCTACAGTCATTAGTGAAACATTTTCAGTAGAAATTGAAGACGATGCAGGAATACAGCGAGTCAGACAGCAAGAAAGGCAGATAGGAGATAATAGTCACACTGAGTGATGTTTGAGAGGAACAACGTTTTCTCTCAAACATCAATCTCCGTCTGAGGAAGCAGCAGAGTGGAGGCTCTTTGGTGGAGTCTGTAAAGGGAGGCTTTTCTCCCAGGTAGGAGCAGAGCAGGTGTGTAAAGCTGGACAATGACCTGCACATGTCATATCTTTTACAGTACAGGGCTTTTCATTGAATAAAAGCAGCTACAGGCTTTCAGTGTGTGGTAGGTGATGGATAAGTCGGATGAAATATACCAAAAGGCTGATTAAACGAAACGCTGCTGCCTCTTTGAGCCCACCATCACACACACCCTTAAAAAAACTTTATAAAGAGGGGGAAAAGGAAGAAACATTAAGAACAGCAACAAATGAGGTGTCATGCATCATCATCAGACGTTGTGTGTAGAGAATACATAAAAAATGAAAAGAAGAGAACATTACGTTATGGAAAAACAGGATGAGTGAAGAATATTTATCTCAGCACACGCCAATAATTTGAATATTTTACCAGCTACTTTGCGTTTTGCTGATATGAAACCATCCTCCCTGCTCTTAGCGCTCTGTACATTTTCCTCTCTCAAACTCCCTTTTTAATATTTATTTCCAAAACACAGGGCAGAGTTTTAACCGTAGTCCAAAGTTGGCAGCAGGAATGATAAATGTTAACATTATTTATTCGCTATCAAGCCTGCACATTAATTCCCATACTTACTGTTATGCTGCATTTATTACTGTTGACATTTTTATGCGAGCTAAAATTCCTATTTGACAAAATCTGTGGAGTCTTTGCAGGATTATATCCTGGCAGAGTATCACATTTTTTCCCCCATTGGTGCCAGTTAGTAAACAGTCCATCTCATGTCTGTCCACTGCTGCAAAAATACTCGATACAGACATGTTTAAATTGTCAGTAAAAGTAGATTTTCACATGTGAAAATATGACAGGTGGTAAATGGCCTCTTCTGGATATCAGAGAATGACCCTGATATGTATCTCTTAACTATAATTACAGTGAGTAGACAGAGCTAATAGTAACATGGTTGGTTGTGATTTTTTTTAATATGGATTTGAGCAAATTCATTCACATTATTTTCATCAACAAAATCACCTTCTGTGTTGAACCAGGTTGATTATACCTGGTTTGTTTGTATATTTTGATCTATAAGTTGAGTAACATTGATGTTTTTAATGATCAGGTTAGTTTATAACCCTGATCTATGAGTGACAGACTCACAACCATGCAAATATCAGTGTGAATACAACAAAACGTTGTACAAAAAATGAAAACAAACTGTTCTCCTGTGGATTTCTAAACCCTTGTGTTGGCACAGCCGCCAGTACACGTGGCTAACTTTTATCTCAGTTTCATAGGCCATATGCTGCAAGTGACCAGGTTGAGTACAGAGAGGTTAATGTTACTCAGGTCAACGATATATCAGGTTTTTGTCTAAACAAAATGTAAGATAATGGCGAAAATGATTTGATTTCATAGAGCCTAAGGTGAAATCTTTGAATGTCATGTTTTGTCCAATTAACAGTCTAAAATCCAAAGATATTCAGGTTAATATCTTGTACGACATAATAAAAAAGGTTAAAATCATCACATTTGAGAAGCTGCAGACAGTACATTTTTTGTTATTTTCCTTAAAAAAAAAGTTAAGCACTAAAAAGAAGCTTTATAATGCCAAATAATTTTAAATAAGTGTAATTCAGTTAATTCTTTTGGTTCTCAATAAGTTTTCATGAGCACATTTCTTTGCTTAGTCATAATAGTTGAATGTGTTTTTACATAACATCTGCTGTTTGTCATTTAATACTCTGGATTAGTGCATAACTGAACAAGTCACCAAAGATTTTGTTAAATCTTTCGACCTGTGAAGTTTCTCCAGCTGTTGAGTTGAGATGATATTGTCTGGGGTTTTTTTGTTGTATTTGATACAGACTGCTTTACTTTTATTTAACCAAGCGAGTCAAGAGACTAAAGTTTCTAAAGTCTCTAAAATGTATTGTTCAGGGCTACAATTAAAGATTGTTTTCATCATTGAATAATCTACATCTAGATCAGATTATTTTTCAAACTAACTGTTTATTCGTTTCAGATTGCTAGTGTTGACTGATCAATGGTCTAAAACCCAAACATACTTGATTACAATTAAATAAAAGTAACAAATCCTCAAATTAGAGAAAACATATTTAGAGGATGTTTGCCTTTTTATGATGAATTCTTAGTAAAATTGTGTTTGAACTAATATATAAATTAGAAAATATTGAATTGAAACTGTAGTTTTGTTTACAATGTAGTAAAAAAAAACCTACTTCATCTGTAATCTTATTTTCCCTCTAACCTGAAATAAAAAATGTATTAAACTCAACTCAGTCTTGATGTTTCACATTGCACGGCAGTGTAAATGTTAGTATATATTAGACCTGTTACATGTTACTTAGGTCAACCTACAGCGGCCGTTAGCAGCCACAGCTAGATATAGCAAAGGCTCAAGGCCTACAGAGCAGATAGCCTGAGATCAACTGCCAATAATAGCAAGCCATGAGCAGCACTTCTCACTGCTCACCAGCATTCTTTCTTTTAGCCTCCTGCTTTCCTCCTCTCTTTCTCCCCTATCAGGAAAGCTTTTCTCAGGTCAAATCTGCTTTGTCTGCTTAGCATGTAATTGATGACGCACAAATGCAGTGTGTGTGTGCGCTCACCCCCTTGCACGTGTCTTTGCGCATTGCTAATGTTTCTGAATTTATCTCCTCCCACACCATATTGGCAGGTGTGTCTCGTCTGCCAGATTGGTGTATGTGAGACGCATTCAGCCGACTGTGCTATTGGCGCAGACATTTTTTTTAATGAGCGCCATCTGTGCACATCCTGCTCCAAAGCAAATACAGCCATACCTGTGTGTTTGTGTGGTCCTCAGATGCCTCTTTGTTTGTTAATCTACATTTCCTGATATTTTCTCTGTCTAACATCTGTGATGTGTCCTGCAGGCTATCCAGGGGGTTATCCTGCCACGGCTCCTACCTATACACCCAACCTCTATCAAACAGGCAGTCCTGGGTATCCACCAGGTGAGCTATAACACACACACATACAAATACAAATATATATACACACACACACACACACACACACACACACAGACAGACAGCAGTTTTACAGTTGATTAGTGAGATGTTTTGTCATCTTTCAAGGAAGAAAAAAATCTTGGATATGCACAACAAATATGGCAGGGAGTTCAGAAATTCATTGAAGTTTTGTGTGAGGGGTGTCACACAGACACACTGGTGTAAGCAGATTATTTTTACAGAAACAAATCATGTGTCACATTCATACTTCTACAGTATATGTTTTTATCTGTCTGTCTGCCTTTTGTTTTGGGTGCTTTTTGTTGGTGGTAGAGTACTTAAGACACTACTCGTTTCTTTGTATAATAGAAAACATAAATGGAAAATACAGAGCAGAATAATAAAGTGTTATAACATAAAGAAAGAGTCATACAGTAAAAGGCTTTGAGCTTGAGCAGTAGATTTTTCAGAAGTAAATAACCATAAACAACAACCATGCAAAAGTCATCTGTGCAAATCTAATTCTACAATAATGTTTGTAAATTCTGGATGTAAATTCACATATTAAATTTAGTGTTGGCAAAGAGGAGTTGGCTAACAAAATGAATTGACTGAGCTCCCAATTTGAGAAGCAGCACAACACATTTTTAATTGGCATTTGAAGCTAGGGACTTTTCCTACTTTGGTAGCTTTGAATAGCGCCACAGTTGCTGAAATAATGATTAAAATTACAAAATAATAATGTGTAAGCTGAAAAACATTTGTCTCAAAATCTAAAAAATATTAATCTTGCTGATGAGTAACCGTTGAATCCCATTTAAACTCTGGAAATCAGTTGAGTAATGTGTTGGTGATGTATGAAAGTTACTCAGTGTTTAGGCTGCAGCTTTGCTAACACTTAATATGCTGAATAAATTACACACTGACAGAATTTAATTTCAAGTCAAGAGGATCCATTACTGCTGCTGCTTTATATTGCTGCATGACGATGCATTGAAAGTATGTGTTAATTATGCATAATTATCCTAAAACTAATGTTGTTTGCCTACATTTTTAATAAGTCACTTGTGAATATACGAACACCGCTGAGAAAATTCATGTTAGACAAAAATCACTCGTGCTTTTCCTTCATCACAGTTTGTTGTGAGTCAGTCAGTTTGGAGCCGCACACTGGTTGCATTAATGCGAAGGCAGCATGGATTAAAAGTGATCCCAGACTAAAGAGCATTGATGGTGAAGGAATGGGAAGCTAGCCAGTAACAGCTGCCAGTGGCCTTATAGCAGCGGATAGGTGCTCTGCTGGGGTTCAGCGTCTGGTCCCCATAGCAGATGGGAATAACAGTTGTCTCAGTGCTTTCCAGACTCGGTGTGTCTGTATTGATATAGTTTAGTGTGACGGGGGCTTGAACTTTTTTAGCCTAAAAACCCAGATTGAGTGAACACAACCTCATTCTGGTTTTCTGCCATGAAAGCTGTTATTTGGGGATATTCCAGAAACGGTGGGGAAGGAATTGATACTGTGTAGTTCCAGTGAGTCAGTTTTTAAAAAGAGATTTGTTCGTGTGTTCGCTCAAAGCATCATAATGAATACCTGAACTAAAAATCTAAAGAAGGTGCTGAGGAGGTAAAAAGAAGCCAAGGAGACTCATACAAGGTCAAACTCAATAGAAAACCATTTCAGTCGAGTATAATCATCAACAACGGGTAGATGAACTGAAAAGACATAATTGGTGAACTGACCATGAGAAGACAAAAGAAACATTGAATAATCTAAAACATTGATATAAAAAAATAAAGGAATAATAATTTGCTGCTGTCGATTAGATGTTTTTCTAAATGGATTTTGAAGACAATGAAGTCGATCACACAAAAGATGTAATACTATAATAGTAAAAGAATAAATAAAATAGTGATTTATTTCTTGAGATTGGTTTTAAAAATGCTTTGTTTTTGGAAAATATGATTAATAGTTAATAGACTTGGTTCCTTTTCTGAAGGAAATAATGCTGAATTTGAAGTATTTTACAAACGTAGGGTGGGTTTGTAGATTTCATCTGTGCTGCTTTTGAAGCCCCTCGCCTCTTGTCCCCTCCCCCAGTGCTGTTTTATCTTTTGGGAGTCTAACAAATATATCAGGTATTCTTTGGCACCCAGCTTCCTTCCAACAGACATGTACCCAATTATTGAGTTTAAATCAGCCAGGAGTATTGTTTCTTTCTTGAGGTATTGGTGAGATTAAAGCATGTGTACCTAGACAAGAATGAGTCTGAAACAAACCAGCCGGGATCTGATTTAGAAACATGTCTTGGTCAATGTCATTTGTTCCTCAAGACCATTGAATAGACAAACAGTTTTTCTATCAGCAGGGCTTTTGTGTAATTGTCACACACCATTGTCCTCTAATGCCCTGCATGCATGTTAGAGCAAAGAATGTGTGTGTGTGTGTGTGCATACTCTCTCTCTCGCTCGCTCTCACACTCACTTTTAGACACACATAGCAGCTCCAGCATCTCTTTGTTCCCCTTGTCCTTGTGTGAGAGAAGCGCTTTCATAAGCTCCGCAGCAGCACTAGCTAGTAGCATGTTTGACCTTCATGCTCCTCCGAGTGGCGGCTCAGAGGAACTGCACCCAGCAGCACACATCAATGCAGATGCCTTCACTCTCCTTTTCAGTCAGTCATGTTCGGCTGGTTCAAAGGTGGACGCATTTAAATAATTTCAGAATTGTACGCTTCTGTGTGTTTATAAAAGGCAGCTTCACTGAATATGGTGAAAATAAAGGTAAATATACTTCTTGGACTTTGACTTCACAAGTACTGTCTTAAGCTGTAAACAGTCCAAATATGCCGTCATCATCAGTTATGGTGAGACTGGCTGAACGAAGCCCTTTTAAAATGCACAAACTCAAACACAGCACAAAATGTTGTTTAGAGAGTCCCATGACAAGACGGCACCAGTCCCCCATCTAGTGGATTCTGTAGGTAATGAAAATAATTAAACAAACTATTGTAGAAGGGACTGTCATGTTTTTATACATATGTTTTGTAGTTGATTCATATTGCTGACTCACATCTTCTCTTTGTACACCATATTTAAAGACACTTTTAATGTCCAATGCTGTGCAATATTAGTATTTCATGTATCATAATAATTTCAATTCAACTGTGCAGTATACATTAAATATACATATATTCTTTCTTCACTTTAATCCGTGCAATAACAATATAATCTCTGATTACCACTCAATACCAATATTACTGTTGTGATGTAAATGTCACAATTATTATTATATATTTCTACTATTATTGTTATTGTTTTTCGTACTTATTTATTCTTCATTCTTTCTTATTGATGCTCTTCTATTTTTACTGGCCACTTGCTGCTGTAATAATGCAAATTTGTGGCACTAATAAAGGAATATCTTATCTTATTAAACAGTCATCCCACTGAGGTTCAGCTCAGAAATGCCTTTACAGCTTGTGGTGACATGCTGCATTGTAATAACTAAAAAAGGATGTTGTATGAAGTAGCGAAGCCACACATAATTAATACCTGCTTGGCAGTTTCACTCAACTTTTTAGCATCTTTTAACTTGTTGTTTTTTAGTTGTTGGTCCACAGCTTTACTGATTTAAGGTTTCTGCTCACAGTTCTTCTCACTCATGGGTTTTTATCTCTAATTGCAGCAGGAAGTTGAGAAAAAGCTCTGATAAACCCTAATGTACACTACCTGCCCAGCATCAAATGGCAGACAAGAGTTAGCAAATAGCTGTTGTTGTAGCATTTAGTTGCTAAAGAGTTGGTGGAGAGCAGAAAACTACTTATTACAAACACAATCTAATCAATCAATTTATAAAACGATCTAATTTATTTCTAACTCTTCTTTCTTTTCTCACTGTTTTTAGGATATACTCAAGCAGGCACTCCATACAAAGTGCCCCCTACTCAGTCAAATGGAGCCCCCCCTCCCTATACCCCTACCCCCACCCCATACCCAACAGCTATGTACCCCATCCGCAGTGCCTACCCTCAGCAGAACCTATACGCACAGGTAATGGTACGAAAAATCTCACTCCTCTGCTACTGACAAATGTTGATTGGGGTTTGTTGTCTTACAGCTGTTCTGTTGCCACTTTATTTTAGGAAATGCAGCTACGTTGTTTGGATAGTAGATCATATTTTAAGGCAATTTAAAAAACAATTTGTGAAGCAACGTCACAGATTTGACAGCAAGTTGTCTTTGCACTAGTTTAATTTTCAGCAAACCATTAGATTGTAAGGACAAGATGGTCAGTTTTGCGTTATGTGCATCCGTGTTAAGTAAACTGGTTTACTCAAGAATGAAGAATTGTTTGAATGTTAGTGTTGTTTTGTGTTGAGAATCAAGTTTTGATCTACAAAAACTTGATATACAAACAAAGGGAATTCATGTTTGTGTTTTCACAGCATGTAAAGAGATTGGGTAAATTAGACTGACAGGAGATTTTCACAGCAAGACAAAAGTGCAGTCATGTTCTGTGTAATTTACCATTGCACTTTGTAAAGGTTGATCAGATGGTTAAAAAGGAAAGTGCAGAGGCAGGAAGAGGGATGGAAAATACCATGAAGGCAAGATGCCCGTGTCCAAAGTAGTGATAGTCTGCTGAGAAACTATTTCTGCTGTAGGGATGCAAAAAGTCCTTTCAAAGGATCCTGCAGTGCAACATGACCAATAGTAGATTCAATGTCCTCAAATAAACATTTAAATGTTGTAATAAACTTCATATATCATCATGTGTTTCGACAGGGAGCGTACTATACCCAACCAGTGTATGCGGCCCAGCCACACGTGATCCATCACACCACCGTGGTGCAGCCCAACAGCATCCCCTCCACAGCCCTGTACCCTGCCCCCGTCCCTGTACCTACTCCTCGCAACAACGGCATGGCTGCCATGGGGATGGTAGCCGGGACAACCATGGCCATGAGTGCAGGTATGACCAGAAAACATTAACTCCAAATGTTAGCTTATTTCAGGTTTTATTGGCAGTAATGTGTCATTTTATATCACTTATTTATTCTGAAGATGGTTTGTATCTCTTGTGCAGACATTTTTGTTTTTTTTTATAAAAATGTTGTTCATTAAATGTGTGTCAAACTATTTATTTAGAGAGAGAAGCTTTTACAGGTTAGATTTAATGTGCTAGGCAAACCGTACAACAGTGTTATAACTTAATTGCTGACATTGAGTAATTCAGCCAGCTTCTTTTAGTAGAAACTTCGGTACAAACTTAGGTAGGTAGAAAAGTATTTTATTTAGCATTTGATTTTTTTAAAATGAGGGAAAATATTCAAAAACACTTAAATCTACAGAATGATGACGATGTCCTCTCCCTGTAATTGAGCCTTAGTAGCTGTTCAGCAGATGGATTCATAAATGACTAAAGCTCATTGTTAATGGTGTCATTAACTTTGTGTAGGGACCCTGCTGACAACGCCCCAGCACGCCCAGATCGGAGGACACCCAGTTACTGTGCCAACCTACAGGCCCCAAGGGACACCTGGGTACAGCTACGTACCGCCTCACTGGTAGAGCCCACCCATCATGTGAGTGTCTGCACCTCCTGCTGCTCGCTGTCTCTTTCTTTGAGATGTTCCCCCGCGACCCCAATTTTCTCTCCTCCATCTGTTTCCTCCTGTCCCCACGCCCCTCCCTTTTTTTTTTTTTTTTTGTGTTCCTGTGTTGTATCTTTGACTTGAACAAACTGCACTGGCTCACATTTCTTTCCCCTCCTGCTCTTCAGAGGTCTAAGGTCCGCTCTTAAATCAATCACCAATGTGTACCTCCGCTCTTCTTTCCCACCAGATCTGGAGTCCACCATCGTATGCAACTGCTCAAATCTTACACGGGCTCCCTATGGTAACCATGGGAACTTGGCACCTGTCTGCAAGAACAAAACTAAAGTGCAACAGCCACTTTACCATTATTGTTATTGTTATTATGCGACATTCTCTAACGTTTTTACAAAAGCTGCTTTTGTTTTTATTTTTTTTCTCTGTTCATTTGCCAACCAGTCATTACTTTATTTTTTTACGGTTGTTATTTTCTTTTTTTTAAAGGATTTTTTTTTTTTCCCTCATTTTCTTTTGCTGTGTCTGTCATCGGAACTCCAGAAGGACTCTTGACCAATCACGGGTGTCGGTCGCTCCTGTTTGTGTTGTGCTGGTGTGTGTGGTCCTGCCTGCTGCTCAGTTGGCTGGGAAATATCGGGCACTTATTCCTCATTATCATCTCCATCAGTCACTACAAAGACTTATTGACTTATGCTGCCAAATTTTCTAACAAGTAGATATCAGCACAGGGTTTTAACACAATTAGGAATTTTAATTTTTTTTAATTTCTTTTGCAGGTTATTTAATTTTCAATATTCTTTCTTTTTTTCCACACTCAATTGAATGACCTTTTGCTTTTTCTTGTAGACTTTCTCCTACTTTTGTTCCTCTTTCTTCATCCTTTTTTTTCTTTCTTTTTTTAAAATCCACTTTATTTCAATTTCAGTTTAATCTAAGTCGTCTTCCAGCACGTTTGCTGTCTGTCCGGCAGTAGTGAGTCCGTCATCCCTGTCGTTACGTCTCAATGTAAGTGCTGTGTCGCTACGAACAGAGCACTTACCATTATCCCATCATGCTGCGTGTCCCAGTGTCCACATTAGCATAATACCCAGTGTACACTAAGGAAACGTCACCTACTTTATGCTACATACTATGCAGGCTAGTATGTTGTGACACTATCGAATCTTAATCTAGCTAGAAAACATTTGGGGTCGCCTGGGTCATGTCAGCTTTTTATGTGGTTAGCGTAGGTCAAAGCATTTAGAAAATGTAAAAATATTTATAATAACCGTGTCAACAGCATGGGTGGTTGTGCACACTTTTCACACACATACACAAAAACATCAACATGCACAGGGGCTCCTGTGGCGTGTCGAAAAACACATGATCACTTAGTGGCACTTACTGTACAGTACCTCCAGTTATGTCGTTACTGATCAACATACACACACACACACAAAAGCAAACACACACACACACACGCAACATGGATCCTAGGGGTGTGCATGGCAGACACAGCCAGCAGAGAAGGAGTTTAAAGGGATTGTGTTGGCACCGAGAGAGGAAGAGCAGGACGAGACAGAGAGAGGGGCAGACAAAGTAGGATGAGGAGGATGAGGAGGATGAGGAGGATGAGGAGGAAGAGAAGGAGGAGACAACGTGGTCACAGTCATTTCAATTCAAGGCACAAGATATTTGAGTTTGTGACATCTCACCTGAAAGAGACTGCACAGACACATTGCCGTTTGCACTACACGTGTTGAACTGTGGTTTCTCACTGTGATTATGTCGTCTCCTCCCTCTTTCTCCCAGAAGAGGACCAATAACCAAACACTCGACAAACATAAACCCAGACTCTGAGCATACACTTATAAATGGACAAGTTGAATACATGAGCCCAGCAGCTGGAAGGGATTTAATCTTTTAGCTCTGCAGGAACATCTGGATGCTCGTGCAGGCAGGAAATTGTGTCCAACCAGGTGGCTGCAGTGTATGTACACATGGTCCATATCATAAGGATGTTTTATTGTCAGAATTTAGGTCAAACATTACAGTTACAGACACTCCTGTGTGAGAGTGCAAGAGCTAAATCGGAGTGCTGTGATCAAAACAGGGCAGTGGTGATGCAGTGTCACTCAGTCACTGGCTTTTAAACCAGTTCAGTCCCTCTTCAGAGGATCAGAAGCTAAGCGGCATGACTCCCCAGGGACTTTTAGTAGTTTTTATGAATAAAGAATGATACATGTGTTCACAGCGCTCATTTCTGCAAGTAGCTGTTATTTACACACATCTGCTTTTACTTACTGCATGAAAACATCCTCTACTACTTTTAAAGAATATCCAGCATAAACTTGATTTGAAGCAAATAGTCATTAGATGAGGATAATATTTAAGACAATGGGACCCTATAGAGCCATTTACAGTTTCTTTATTGCATTATTTATGCTCCTACACACAGTATCATGATCCATCTTAATTGAACTCTGCAGTGAGTCTTTGTTTATTGGTTCTTGCCTTGAGAAAGGGGTGGGTGACAAGGGTGGTGATGGTAGGGTTTAGTCTATAGGTGAGGCCTGTGGCATTTTTCAGGATTTACACAATAACAAATAAGACTCAAATCACAGCTTCATAATCTGTAGAGAACAGATTGGTAGAACAAGAGCATTTACTGCGCAGGTATGTAGATGATGTGGTTTGATATTGCAATAAAATAAGAGGGAATGCCTCCAACTGTTGACAAACAGTAATTATTTTATCAGCGTTTTGAATTGATTTTGAAAAATGCTTATTGTTGTAATCTCTAAACATGGACGACAGGCTGTGTATGCCCTCCATTCAATAATTATTACCGCTAGGAAGAGTAGAACATATCAGAAATTTGGGTATTGAATAACTTTGTGAGGAAATATTGCACAACATAACGACGGAAAAAAACAAAACTTGATGACTATAATTTAATGCTAAGTAACAGGTACCTAGAATTTTTAGTGCAAGAGGGAGGAAGAAGCAATTTATATTGTAATTAAAAATAAAATAAGGTCGAGTGTTTGAGGTATTCTTAGTCCAGATGTTTGTACACTAGTAGGTTAATTCTAAAGAAAATATTGCATAATGCCGCTGTCGGATGAAAACCTATTTTTAAAATGACCCCTTGTATTTTAGAAGCCTGGATATCAAGTGGATGTTATTTAGGGTCATTAAATGCTCCCATCATTTAAGGATCTTGTACATTTTAATCCCATTTAAAAAAAAATAAATAAAAAAATAGAGATTCAAAAACTGGATTTTCTTGCGACAGCAGTAATGTTATTTGTCATTAGGATTTATTTAACCAACCACTACTTCTGTCAGTATTTCTCAATTAAACTTTTGTTTTTCTTCTTCTTCTTTCCCTCTGGTCAATTGAGCATAATGGGTATGCATAATATTCAGGTGTATTTCACTATAGCATTGGATCTCTAAGTTTTAAAAAATGCAGTATATTTATACAGCAAGTGGTACAGTAATGTATTTCTAGCTAAGCATGGTTGCATCAGTGTGGCAGCTACTGTTTGTGCTTTTAATATATATTTTTTTTACCTCCTCTTCTGCATAATTGTCCTTTTTACATATCTGTTGCTGACGGGGGGAGAAGTTAAGATGAGGTCTGTAAATGAAGTTAGGACTTAGGAAAGCATTTTTGGTTGGCTGAAGGAGGATACCATTATGCTCCTTTTTTAAAAACCATCTTTGCTCTCCATTTCTGCTCTGTGGGTGCAAAGATATTTTGAATGATCAGTTGAAACCCTGAGCCTCAACGCCCTTTGTTCTATGCCATATTTCACAAACTGTTGTTCAGTAAATAACTTTCTTTTCCTAAGTAAACTTGTGAATTCTGAGTCCTTGTTAAATCTAGCTCCCTGTGAATCTTGTTTTCAACGTACTGTTCTATTTCTCACATTGTTGTTGATGCATATTGCCTGTCTCACTCTTATCTTTCTGACTGTATCCTCCCGTGTGTATCCCTTTTTTGTCTCTCTGTGCCACGAGCCCACTCAGAGGACATTTTGCATCCCTCCAAGCATCAAAACTACTTTTGTTTTTATAACATTCAGGGATGCAAAATGTCAGATCATGTGTACTGCTCCCTCCACTCTTCAGCTTTTCTTTTAACCCTCTGCTCTCAAACTGTCATCTTTTCTTGGCCATTATGCGCGATCAGTCTGACCTTTGCAACCCTCACTACCCTGTCTAAGTAGCAGTCATATTGAATGATATGATAAGTCATTAAATTTGTGTCAGCAATGGTTATAATCTGCTGTATTGCCTGTTTAAACACTAGAGGTCACCAGTGACAAAGTCTGGGATTGGCAACACCAAGATTTCAAGGCTGTGGGCCAACATGAAATATAAAAAAGTCTCATTTGATTTAAGTGACTATGAGCAGCTGTTTTGAGCACTGAGATATTTGAAGGAAAAAAAAAACTTTTCCAAATTAAATGTTTCTGTTAGAAAATTTACAGAAATGAAACAACAAGATGCTAACTATTATTATTTTTGTGGTGTAAACACTTCCTAATAGGAGGAGTCAATTATTTGAGATGGTAATAAAAGGGGAATTGTCCCTTTTTTGTGGACAGTGGACCGGTGCTCCAAAAAAACTGTAATTCAGTTTTTTTGAATGGAGTAGTTAAAGGAAAAACGACTCAGAGCAGTTTTTTTCAGGGTGGTGAAACTACAATATCCATTTCACTCCATTCCTTGCCTCTCATTTATTTAAATTTGCACTTAAGTGAAAATGGACAGTCGAACACTTCAGTGTTTAGGGGAGAAAAGCAAAGTTGTCTTAATCATGGTCTTTTATAATCTTTTTTTAAAAAACTTTCCTCTATCTACATTTCCAAGCATTGAAAAGCGGTAACTTTAATGATAATTTCTGACTTCTTTTGGGGGTTTTTTCACTATATTTTTTTACTATATTATTTCACTTTGATAGTGAAAATGCGACAGAACCATTCATAACACCTCTCTCCTCTCCTTCCATCTTCACTCTCTCCCCCCTTCTTCTTTTTTGCCTTGCAGTTGCTAAGTCTTAGTTTTTTTCATGAATATAAATTAAAACACTACTATCACAGTGAATAGTAGGCTCTTAAATGTCTTTGATGTTCTGCTGCAGCTTTTTAATTTCAATTTGTCAGAGATATTTCTTAGTTTAATTTGACACTAAATGTGATGCAAAAAGTGGAAATTCCTTGTCTTCCAAAAGAAAAAAGAAAAAAAAGCGTACTTGTATCCCCCAACCGGATCAAGTATTAGGAACAACCCCATCTTTGGAAGTTTTAGTTTGGTACCCAGTTTGCACATGCTATGGTATATCTGTTACCGTAAGGTTGTGTTTGAAACTGAAGCCCAACGTCTGTTCAGCGTTGAGAGAAGTGAATTGTATGTTAGCTATTTGGTCCAGAGTGAAGGACCTGCGTCAGGCTTGTGATATGAAGTGTAAATCTGTTTTTAATTTGTTTTTTTATGTTTTTTTTTCTTTTTGTTGTTGAGGGTTTTTTTTTTTTTTTAAAGATCAGTTAGTGATCTTAGTACTATAACTAAGCCAAGTTTGTAATTGTATATTTACTGTAAAATGTAGAACATTGAATAACTATTAAAATTTTCCTATAAAAGGAAGACTGTCTTGGGTGTGTTTATTCAGAAAGTTCTGCGATCTCATGAGACATTATATTTACTGTAAATCTGATTAAGAATACAAACATCTGCATGAGTCACAAATCTGGGGAGAGTAGTTTATTGTATTAAAGTTGAATCATGCCGTAATATTTATAATTCACAAATGATACAGTTCAATTTGTGCATCTTGGTGAGCTGATGAAAAAAAGACAACAGTAGTGATGGTGTGATGCAGAGACTAATCCAGGACCCGGTGATTTATGGGCACATCTTCAGATTCATAGTTGGAAGCACAGAAATAAAATAAGCAACTCTTTTCATGAAACTGGAAAGTTTTACCTGATCCCATCATTTAAAGTACTCTTGTATTGGTTTCCAACTTGAAGGATAATTCTAATGTTTATATATTTCTCATTGTCAACAAAAGATTGAAAAGATCAAAACCAGGAACCTAAGTCCTTCTACGTTTATCTTCCCACTTCCTGGCATGCTTGTGACCCTCAGCTCAAGCCATTTTCTTCCTTTGGGGAGGGGGTTAAAAAAGGGTCACAAATGCATAGTATAAAAAAAGGGAAGTAGCTTCCTTGAGCAGCTGAGCACTAGTTTTTATTAAATCTAACTCAAACACGAGTTAACAGTTTTTCTGGGGACTATTTTCAGCTCTGGAGTAAAACACATTTTCTGCACTATTGAGTCTTTACAGCCGCAGTACTGTTTTGTTTTGTTTTTTCTAGAATGACCTTTTGTTGCTCATGCTCCTATTTGTGGACAGGAATGAAGTTCAATGGCAGACGGGAAACATTTATCAAACTGACAGCTACAGAAATTGTTAGCAGGATAAATTCTTTGTTTTAGGTGTTTTCATAGGATTTGCTGACATATAAAAAATAAAGAATATCACCAGCTGTATCCATTAAGTAGTCAAATTTCTGTGTTTATGGTACAAAATCATTTAAATTGTTTACTTTAAGATCTCTTTTAAAGTTGCTTTCCCCTTTAATGAAGGGGCAATGTTCCACAGTTCACTTCTCTACATGCCTTTCCAAGAATAGGTTGATGTGAGGACACAAACACTGGCCAGATTTGTGATACTTTAAAAAAAAAAAAGGAAAAAAATACAGTCAGCAATTACAAAAAACAGTCAGCATTGCGTCCTTTGTGGCTGAAAAAGAGCATGAGCAAAGAACACTAATTCTTTCACTTCTCTCTGGATCCATCGCCAGACATCCGACTGTTGTGTAACACCAACCTCCACTTGTACCCGTACGCACACTGCTGCTGAACAAACACTAACACACACCTCTTTAATGCACAGTGCCCCACCAAATGCACACAGCATCATATCTTTACCCTTTTGTACAGTGACAGTGAAGTATCAGTGGGTTGCAGAAGTGTCTGGTGAAGGATTGCTAGTTTGTCATTAAATACAATACGTTTTATAATATTAAGCTATAAGTAAGAGGAAGAGTATTTCCTCATCAGAAAACTGTTTCAGGGGTTTGAATCACATCCTAATTGTCATTTCCCTCTTCAATCTTCTCTGCTTTAACCTTCCTTTCTCTTTCTCCCAGTCAAACATACAGTTGTTACTTCTCCAATAAGTGCCACAATATTCACCAATATGCACCTTTTATACAAGAAATGCACCAAATGGCAAAGACTTGGCACCAGAAATTAAATTGCATTATTACCCACAGGTTCATTATTGACTTAATTTGGCATGTTGCTTCCTCCGTCATCTGCTGGGATCAGGCCTGATCATACGGCAGCACATGGCCTCTCAGCATGAGATGTAACCCTTTTGTAAACCACTTTTAACTGCTTGTTGTATGAGATTGTGCTCCACAAATAAACTCTTCAAGTGGATTCATCTGTGGCTACTTCAAAAGAGGGACCGGATCTGCCTCGGATCTGTCTGCACTGCATCTGTACATCTCCAGTTTGATATTAGCATATACATCATATAGTCTGTTGTGCTCTTTTATTTAACTGGTGATTGAAGCTGAATCATGGGGTCGTTGCAGGTAAGATATATTGTGTGTTAATCAGGTTGGTTTTTGTATTGAAATAAAAGCCTGTCAACAGCATACTCTGATTGAGACTCAGATCAAAGTACAGACTTTATAAAATAAGATAAGATAAGATATTCCTTTATTAGTCCCACAATGGGGAAATTTGCATTGTTACAGCAGCAAGTGGACAGTAAAATAGAATATAAGAGCAGCAATAAGAAAAGAAATAATACCTCTTTGGTCTTCCCCGCGTTGATCTGGAGGTGGTTCCTCAGGCAACAGACTACAAAGTCCTGAGTCAGTTCTCTATACTCTCTGTCGCCCCCATCTGTTATGAGGCCGACGATCGCAGAGTCATCAGAGAACTTCTGCAGATGACAGGTGGGTGTGTTGTGTGTGAAGTCTGCAGTGTAAACTGTGAAGAGGAATGGAGCCAGGACCGTCCCCTGTACTGCAGACAACTGTATCAGACACACACAGTCCTGAGACCTCACATACTGTGGATGGTGTGTGAAGTAGTCCAGTATCCATGAAGTGAGGTGATGGTTCACTCCTGTGTGCTCCAGCTTGTCCCTCAGGAGCACAGGCTGTATTGTGTTGAAAGCACTGGAGAAATCAAAAAACATGATCCTCACAGTGCTTCCAGGTTTCTCCAGGTGAGAAAGTGCTCTGTGTAGGAGGAAGATGACGGCATCATCCATCCTGATGCCACGCTGGTAGGCAAACTGTAGTAGGTCCATTGATGGGCCCACCAGGAGGCGGAGATGGACAAGGACCAGCCTCTCCAGGGTCTTCATCAGGTGGGATGTTAGTGCCACTGGCCTGTAGCTGCTGAGGTCCTTGGGGTGCGGAGTCTCCCCAGCTTCAGGCTCAGGTTGAAGATGTTCCCAACTATCCCGCACAGCTGGTCTGTGCAGGACTTCAGGAGCCTGGAGTTGATGCCGTCAGGATCCGCCGCCTTCTTCGCCTTGATCCTCCGGAGCTGGTTCCTCACCTGGAATGTTGTGAGGGACAGGTTGGAGCAGGGGGGCTAGGAATAGGAAGAGCGGGTGTGGCTTTGAGCTAAGTGTTGCAGTCAGAGGGGTGTAGTTGGGGAATGGGGTAGCATACTGGAAGTGCCAGGGGGGTTTCAGCAGTGATGACTGGACCAAGGGAGGGGCAGATGTCTGCTCAAACCTGTTGAAGAATGAGTTCTTGCAATGTAGGCAAGAATCCGTAATTAAAAAAAGAATAAAAACATGTATTATTCTATTTCCCCCAATCATGCAGCTTCTTTCCAACCAGCTACTAAAGTTTCAGCTTACTATCTCTGATAACAGCAATACCTCATCTTGTAGATTCACACCTGATATTCTGCTGCAGGTGACACTCAAACATACACACTGGACGTACTTTACATATTCATATAGACACGCACTATTAGTTTTGACATCAGCCAGCTGCTTTAGGGGTTTTAAAATGTTATTGACAGTGACTGACAACCTGGGAAAACTAGTTCAGGTTGTAAAAACATTCCATCTCTCACTTCACATTATCCTGAAGGCATTTACAGGACTTCAACATGTGTGTGTGAAACATGGAGTCAGTCACACACTTGAAAGTTTGAAATGATTTAACTCAAGTGATACACATGAACTTCAGGGTCGTCTGAGTATTTGCCAGGAAAAGTCTTCCTGTGGGAAATTACACACAACGATTATTTGGTTTGGCTTTTGGTTGTTTGGCATTAGTGTCAGTGACATTGTCAGATGACAGTCGTGTAATCAACACAGTGTGAGATGTACAGAATTCAGATTAAGTTTGCAAATACGTCACAAAGTTCTGTAATTTCTCAGGAATGCACCGTAATACTACTGATTTAACAGCTTACTGTCCTCAGGATGTGTTATGTTAGTAAAGTACAAACGTATTGAGCCTCACTGTTGCAGACCAGATGCGATGTAGGGTGGAGGCCTAAAATGGTTACGTGTGGATCAGAGAGGCTATTACGATACTCAACAATTACGAAATTTGCTGAAATAGCTTTGAGCAACTTGTGTCTGAAGGGAAATAAAGTCTACTTCCCCATACACGCACGTCTCAATTTCAACATGACATATGGGCTCATATAGAAAAAGCTCATTCAGTCTGTTGGATGTTGGTCAGCTGTCAGGGTGATTTTGCTGATCATTTGGAAATGTAATCATCTAAGTGACATGACTCACTTTCATTTATTCATTTTCTCAATCAGTGACAGAGAAAAAGCTGATTTATTGTTATATTTCGTGAGCGTATTTTGTCTCCTGTCCACTATCACTCCTCTTACATGCTGTCAGCTTGCTGCAGTTGGTATTTAATCTTATTTAATCTTATTTGAACCCCCTGACTAACATCCCTTTTTTTGTTTATTTTGCTCATAACATCTTTGCACCTGTGAAGGATTTTTGTGCCACATCAGCTGACAGGAATTTGTTTTGCTCGGTTTATTAATGTGTGCAGGTATTAATTAAATTTAACAACACAGACAGTTTTTATGCTGTCATGTCAAGGTGTGGTCATAGGTAATATTAGCCAAGTTTATAGTCTAGCATTTATTGATCCCTAGAATAATCAGAGATCTTGTTGTTCTCTTTTTCCCAGGAGTCCCTAATTCCTGTGGACTCGACAGTTCACTTGAGTTCAAACTCATGAAAATATGTATTGTGTTTATTTCACACGCAAACATTCGGTCACATAATGGACTTGTCAGCTCGTAGCCTCTTAAGATTTGTTAATATAAATCCAGCCATCTGTTCGGTTCAATAAAATAATAATTGAAGAGTTACAGTGACTGATTTTACTGCAAACAGACGACCAACGCAAGATACTCTCAACAAAGAGGAAGATCTAAACCACTGGCTACAGCTCATACTCTGACTATTGACAGCTGCAGTGAGTGAAGTCTATTTAAATCAATCATTAACACTCAGACAGCCATAAATGAAAAAATATCATGGGGAGTGGCTTTAAAAGAAACATGACAACATCCAATTCTGCTCTTTGTCAGTGTCATCTGCCATTGACATGTATGTTAAAAATAAGTAAATACCAGGAATCACGGAGTCATGACAAGGCCAGACAGTAGATATGATCCCTGTGCGAAGCAATATATGTGGTCGTGACTCACTGACCACAACAGTCAAGGCAAAAGCAAGAGTACATAACATACCACAATGTTTTGAGTAAAGTTTTAAGGCTTGAAAAACAGATATGGAATGACTCTTCATGGCTAGGTCAGGACCCAAAATAACTATTAATTCCACTGTCATTATCATCAAGTTGTTTTCCAGTCTTCGTATTCTTGTAAATAGAAAGTATTTATCTGGAACTGAGAGTTGGCCTACTGTATTAAGCAAAATGTCAAGTCAGCCTGGCAAGCGTCATAACAATAGCTCATGGTGGTTCCATCAATTCATAGATTTACAACTCTAGATATTATTACATGTCTATTTTTGGATAATTCAGAGGAATGGATGTCTTGTTATCATTTCAAAAATGCAGTAAAAAAATTGCTCCAGAACTGCATTCACCAAAATATGTCTTACAGCTTTTCTTACCTGTATGATCTGAAGTGCATGACTGCATTGGCATTGACACTCAAATGTCAACACTTAAGATGTGATTGACACAAAACCTGCTTTACATATGCAACTCCCTTGGCTTAATACAACCAATTTGTGCTTTGTGATGTTTTCTAGGAGACTAATAGGTAAATAAAGTTGTGTTATCCAACACTACACTGTCCTTAATTTGAGACCATGTCTTATCAGATATGTTCTAATGGTGAAACGGATGCTGTGCAGGAAACAACTATGAGGACAAATCAAATAAGAGTGTAATAAAAGTCTCATAAAATGCCAGTGAGATAAGATGCAGTGACACAAACACACACACACACACACACACACACACACACACACACACACACACACACACACACACGCACACACACACACACACACACACACACACACACACACACACACACACACACACACACACACACACACACACACACAAAAGCCAGTCCTGTTACTCTTATGTAAGTTTATCCAAAGTTACCAGTGTTTAATGTTATTTAGCTGCAAACACAATCAAGGAGGTTGGCGTGTTGGGTAATTGGTCAAACTTATAGCAAGCATAGTTTCCTATTATTGTCTCTATAATCTGTTGAAATATACACCTAGTGGGTATTTATAAGGTTGATTCCAGTAAATCTCCACCTAAATTCTCTTTCTGGCAGTTTTTAGAAAGCTTAATAGAGCATTGAGATGTTTATCTTAGTAAACTTTGCTGAAAATAGTTAAACTAATAACATAAATACACAAAAACACTGAATCTGTATTGTTAGAAAAACTGGCAGACCTTTTTGGTGATCAACTCATGACCTCAGTATTATTTAAATCCCGGTCATACTTTACCACTTGCACTAACAAACTGTCAATCTTTAACAATATAATATTTACTCTGCCACAGTTTATGTTTAGCCATTTTAACTTGTGGTTTGGTTATTTCACCAGAGTTTACTGATGTTGTCGTTTTAAGCATAAATATTGTTGAATTCTTGAATTGAATTGTTGTTGTTGGATGTACATGAGTGATTAAATTGTTGACCAGAAGTACCATGAAGTCATATTTAAGTGCACCTGCAAAGTAAAAGTACAAAGACAGCAATGTAAAAATACTCCATTAGCAGTAAAGCCCTGCATGAAAAATCCTACTTAAGTTAACATAAATAAGTAATAGCAGTAAATTGTACTTATAACATTAAAATAAAGGTATTTGTTTGGTCCCTCTGACTGATATATTATTATATATGACATCATTAGATTATTTATACTGAAGCATGTGTGTACGCAGCATGTTACTGTTGTAGCTGCAGGAGGTCGAAATAGTTTGAACTACTTTATATACAATTACGTAGCTATTTTAGTGCAGTGGTTCCCAACCTAGGGGTCCGACCCCTTCAAAGGTTCAGCAGATAAATGTGAGGGGTCTTGAGATGATTAATGGGAGGGGAAAGAAGAAAAAACAAAGCTCTGATATACAAGTTTTCAGTTTTTGGACTTTTTCTTTCATTTTTGATTTTTGGTGAAATATTGGATCATCTGAACATTTATTGAAATGAAACCATGTGAGAAGTTTAGAGAGAAAATTCACTATTTGGTATTCTGTGTATGTGTTTGTGTGCGGCACATTTAATATTCATGCAGACCCCAACAGGTACAAAACATAACCCTACTTGGCAGCAACTGAATATAAAATATAAAAATATAGCTCAAACAAGTAAGGTATAATTTCATTACAAGCATTGTGATGTTGTTTAGTCTGCCCTCATTAAACAGCAATCAGTGGCTACATTCAACATGTGATATATTTCAGTAGTTAGTGAAATCTTCTAAGCAAAAAAGAAAGTCAATTTTTCAGCCACCCCAACACTGCCAGTATTTAATATTGTATATTTGAAAGCAACACCTAAATGCCTTTATACATACAACACTACCAAAGTGTAAACGTTTCAGTGCAAGAGTCACATTTCCTCTTTTTTTTTAAGATTTATGTTTGGGCACTTTAACCTTAATTTCACATTAGCTTGTATAGAGGTTGACAGGAAACAGGGAGAGAGAGACAGAGAGAGAGAGAGAGAGAGAGAGAGAGAGAGAGAGAGAGAGAGAGAGAGAGAGAGAGAGAGAGAGAGAGAGAGAGAGAGAGAGAGAGAGAGAGAGAGAGAGAGAGAGAGAGAGAGAGAGAGAGAGAGAGAGAGAGAGAGAGAGAGAGAGAGAGAGAGAAAAGAACTGCAGCAAAAGTCCCTCGCTGGAATTGAACCAGTGACCCTGTGTTTTCAGCAAACTCCACTGTGAATGGAGGTACACAGAGGTACCTGGGGACATGTAGAACAAAAATGCAGTGGAGTTTGCAGAAAACAATTTGATTTGTGTTGTTTATGATTTTTTATAATGTGACTATGCAGACTATGACAGATGTATGTATTACAAAAAAATTAAAGAATAATAAGTCAATCAATCAATCAAACTTTATTTGTATAGTACTTTTCATACATCGTAATGTAACACAAAGTGCTTCACATATTCAGAACGAACAAACAAACAAAACAAACAAACAAACAAAATAAATCATTTAGCATTGCAACTCATTAAAAATAGGGAACTCAGGAAATGCTATCATAACTCTCAAAAATCTGCGATGGGGAAGATTAAAGAGATTAAAATTCGAAAATAAATACATAAAAGAAATAAAAACAAAATAAAATAAAGAGCTAGCCTAATAAAACATTAGTGAAATATTAAAAAAACATATAAAAGGAAAGAACACTACAGAATAAAGTGAGTAAAACCAAAGATGTTAGGAGTAAAAGAGTAAAAGTAAAGAAGTAAAACAGACATAAAAGGTGGGTCATGAAGAAGAAACAATCAAATGGAATTAACAGCATAGTAGTAGAACAGGATAAAATAGAAAATAAAAGGCACATTAATAAATAAATAAAAATTCAATTGAAAGCCGAATTAAAAAGGTAGAGACAAGGACCACAGTACTACAAGTATGTCAAAGAAAAGTAACTAAAGCTGCCAAATAAATGTAGTGGAGAAGAAAATATAAGCATTTCTCTTTGTAATATAGTGGAGTGGAAGTATAAAGTAGCACAAAAAAAAATTCCTCAAGAAAAATACTCAAAATTGTACTTAAATAGGCCTACTGTACTTGAGTAAATAGTTACTTTCTACCACTAAGCCTTCACACAATATCAGATAGCTTTTAAAGTATCCCTCATGTCACCATGGTTTAAAATACCTGTATATCAGGTTAATAATAGCTCCACCATAGACTGTATATGAGCTCCACACACACATACACACACACACATATATATACTTTGGTGTAATGGTTCGAGGCGCACTGCGCGTGCGTGGCCCCCGGGTGTTGAGGCGCGCGCAGCCACAGGAGCGACAGTATGTGAGTGTGTATGAGAGAGAGAGAGGAGTGTGTGTGAAAGGAGTGTATGCAGCTGACAGAGCTACTTCACAGCAGGTAAGATTAACGACGAGTTGAAACCAGTCTCACAGTCAGTGTTTGTAAGATAAAAGACCACAGAGTGATTTCTTTTCTTCTGGTTTCCTCCAGGCTAAGCAGCTCTTTGTTATTCCAGAGAAGAGGAGGAGAGGAGAAGGGAGAACAGGACGAGTCTTGTGCCATGGCAGAGTCGCCAACTTCTTGATTTTGCCACTGAATTATATTGCTGTTAGTCAAGGTAAGTTTGTTTACTGTTTTTTCACTGAGCCGCAAAGGAATGTCAAATAACCAGCTGAAGGTATTTGTAAGGAATCAGCACATGATATTCCCAGTGCTGATGTAGCGTGTTTACCCCATGTGGAGTCATTGTGATACTCTGATTACAGAACTAGAGTTTTGTTGTGACTTCTGAAACCTTCTTAAATGTATTAAAGCAGTGGTTCTCAACCTTTTTTCAGTGATGTACCCCCCTGTGAAATATTTACTCAGCCAAGTACACCCTAACCTTGTTGGTTGAAAAAAGACGTAAAACACTGCTTCATCAGTGTCTGCTTGATTAAACTGTGTAACTGTGGAAAATATTGCATTCTCTTGACCTATTTGGAAATAAAAAGATATAAAAATAACTAAAGACTTGTTATAAAAGAAATAATTAACTTAGTTATAAATAAAGATGTGTGCACTTGAAAATAATTTTAAGTGCCCCTCTTTTAGGATTACAATAAAGATATGTTTTTAAACTGAATTCATGAACTCAATTGTTGATAAATAAACATTTCATGTTATAGGACTTTTTGAATTGATGCTATTTAAAAAAAAAAAAAAAATATATATATATATATTTTTTTAAAAGTCTCAAGTAGCTACCCCCTGGAGTGCCTTCAAGTACCCCCAAGTACTCCCATTTGAGAACTACTGTATTAAAGTATTGCAGCTGTGAAGGAACAGCTGTAATATTAATGAAACACAACAGCACTGCTTCTCTGGTACTGAAATAAACGCACCATAAATCCATCAAGCAGCTGTGATAACATAATCTTTGTTGCATCCCTTTCCTACTCTTTCCCAAGTGTTTTCATCAGTGAACATGTTTTCTCTAAATCTAGAAAGTAGAATGAACAGAACCAAAGTGCTCTCCAGCAAGGCATCAATGATAAAAGCTACACATCCTGCATCAGTGCACTAAAGGCTTTTACTGTGTGATCATGCCAGGTGGGGATATGTGTGAAAGCGTCTTCGGGAAACTCGCTGGGATTAAGTATGAAGTTTTGCAGAACTTCATTAAAAAAGAAACCAAAAACATTTATTGTTGTGTCGAAAGTCACAAACCACTATAAATAGGCCATAAACTCTTTCTGGGAAACTGCTGCAATTCCTGTGAAGCTGTTCTTCATTTGTTTAGCTGGAGAAAAAAAGGAGTTACTGCTTGATGTCAAAGATTAAAAAAAATTGAAACAATGCCTTTTTTTCAGCAGTAGTTAATGTTCACAAATATTGACTAGACAAATATTCATTAATCCTTATATGTCATTGAACTGGCCCATTAAATACACATAGAAGTGTTCAGAGCACAATAGGTTTCTGTGATGAAGTTTAGCATTAACTATTATTTTTTCAATACAGAATTTCCATTATGGTCAGAGATTTTTGACAACAAGCAGTGCGACTGCAAAATAAACATTAGTCTCCTTATCATTATCAGCCTTCTGAGAATACACAGTTCAGTGCTTCACAATACTGGATTCACATCAGTATCTTAATGCATCCTGCACTGCAACAACAGAGCAGGTTTATATTTCACTGATGACAACAAATGGAAAAAGACATTGTTATGGTCGTCATTAAAGCAGGCAGTCACACTAGAAGACCTCCTCTTAAGTCTGAGAGTGTATAATGCAATATACAATATTACTATTTATATTTATGTTTGAGATTATTTTCATTATTGTGTATTAATTGATTTGCTGCTCCTTAAAATGTCAGAAAATAGTGAAAAATGTAGATTACTGTTTCCCAAAGACCAAGCTGACGTCCTCTGTTGTCTCGTTATGTTCAAACTAACAGCCCATAACTAAAGATATTCAGTTTATTATCATAGAGGACTAAAGAAACCAGACAATATTCACATCTGAGACATCTTATTGAACAATGACTCAGAATGATTAATTGATTATCAGCGATTAATTTAATAGTTGTCAACTAATTGATTCATTGGTACATCTATGCATATAATGACTTCCTTCTAGACATGATGTGGGTCATCTCTGCTTTTAATGAGAACAGCCGAAATCTAGAGTTGTGAGTTTTTGTGTAATATTTATTTGTTAGACAAATATGTCACAATGTTTTCACTATACTTTTTATATCAGTAAAAGGAACTAAGCCCAATTCCAGTAAGAACACACATCCCGGCATTAATAACCAACAATTAGGACGGGCTGTCATGTGTAAAGGCCTGGCACACTCACCATGGGTGTTTGGCACCCTTACTGTGTTTTTAGTGAAGATTCCTTTCTGCCAGACAGCGGTCATGCTTCTGTGGGTGTTTTGTCTGTCCGACTGGGAGCACACACTGGTTTACAGACACACACACAGTCAGATAGGTGATAGAGTGGCAGAGAAGGCCAAAGTTGTTTATAGGAGAAAGTTAATTACACATCATTATCTGAGTAAATAAGCAAAAGCTCAGTGTCAGCTATGGTGAAGAAACTGTAATTTAATGCGATAAATACAGTATATCTGTCCTCTTGGGCCTAAGTAGGATTTAGAGGGAAACTCTAAGAATTTGCTTTAATTGGGAACCATGGCAACCAGAGCTCATGGTTAAAAAAAACTACAGTACTCTCTCAGATTGTTAGAGATGCGCTGGGTGATCAGTCAGTAAAGACATTACAGTTCTGTTTGTCCCTTTTTTACTGACTCTCTGCTTTCACCAGAGCTGCATTCACATCCCCTCTGTACCACGAACCCATGACGACAGCCACCGCAGGGCCAAGGAAAACTGCTTTTACCAGCATGTTGAGCCTTTTGATAAGCTAGTGCCTGACGAAAGGTGTATATCAAGACACATGTTTATCACCATTTCGATCCACCAGTGATTATTGCCCTTCAAAACAAGCGCCTAGGCAGCCACAAAAGTAGAAAAAATGTGTTTGTGGCATATTTTTGTACATGTGTAATAATTCTTGTGTATCCTTGTGAAGTAATCCTAAACCACATGCTCATTTCAAGTTCCTTTTTATGACTTTCTCACCATCAATGAAGGAACCTAGATCTCTGAAAGTGAATGTTGTGCTTGTGTTCATGCCATGTGGGATTGGTGATAGAGAATGGAAAGATTCCTATGTTCCCATTTATCACTCTGACCAGACAAATACGTCCATTCAAGAGTTGTTATTTCTGTAAAACTACTTACAACAACTTGAACAGCTGTGGCAATTACATCTACACTTGTCACCATTTTACAGTCACTAGTTTGGATCCAAACCTCATAAATGAAGCCTGACTAGAGGTTGTTTGTGTTAAATGCATCCAGAATTAAAGTTTCAGTGACTTTATTACATGCACACTAATATTTCACTATTGTTCTGCATATGATCATTTTATGAATGTGAATGTGACATGTGGGATATGCCGATAATATTTGGGTTTTAGGAGCATTCCTTGGACATGTATACAGTGCATTCAGAATATGCATTTCAATGGGGGGGATTTTTTGGACTCTTGCCTGTTTACCCCCGTGCAGGCAAAATGACATGCAGCTGTAGGAAGGAAATAGAGGAGAGGAATGAGAGGAGAGTGGAGAGCTTTTCAGGGTGGGCTGGAAAAACAGAGCCTACATCTCCATGACAGGGACAGTTTCATATCCTGACATGCAGCCATGCACTGACGGTGACGACTCGGTGTGACGCACCAAAAAACACTCAGCAGTGTAGTAAACCTGTCCTGTAACTATAAACTTAAAGTATCGGTCATATCAGTATCACTTATAAATATCAGGCAGCAGCTCACTAATGTTTTTCACCTTGTTGGTTTGCTTCATTGCCTGCTGATACCTTGTGATTCCTGTTCCCACTGGAGCAGAGGGTAACCCTGAAAAACCTCTGCATGTTAACGGAAATATTCATGGAACTTTCATTTCCATTTTCATCGGTCATGTAAACAGCTTCGTAGGAATATTGTGTTGGGGTTTTTTTTTCCGTATAAGGGCAAAAAACTGGAATATTTTGTGCATGTTAACACAGTCAGTGGTCAACTGTTTTGTCTCTTTAATGACTCAAAACACTGAAGCCAAAAACACAAATTCGGGGGCAGTAACTTAGTGTCCAGGCAGGATCAAATCAGACAGACAAAATTAAAGGGAAAGGCAAAGATCTTTTATCCAGTACTCAGGTTAGGTATCAGGCAGGCAGAATAAAACAGGCAGGGAATTGCTAGAAAGGCTGAATAGGCATAAAACTCATAAAACAGTCTGGCAGAGGCTGAGTAAATCTGGGCTGGTACATGAATGAGTGAGTGATGGGGATAACGAGATCTAGGTGTGGAGGTGGGTGGGGAAGCTCAGGAAAGTTGAATAAGGTGATTCCAGGGCAGATTTAGGGGTGATGACAGGAGTTAGAGATAAGGCAGGTGGACACAGAGCAAAAAGCATTTAAAAAATCCCCTTTTTATGAAGGTGAAGTCAGGACAGTGGCAAAATAATACTTACTCTCGGCTTTCGTCAGAGCTGTGTGTGGCAACCGTTCGACAAGAGTCACACACATGCCTGATGAAATTCTCAGTTAATTCATCTTGCACTAACACGTCTTTGTCTACCAGGCAAATTATTACTCATAACGTCTGTGTGTATTGCCATCTGCAGCCATGTGTGAGATCCACATCACATGAGTGGAGAGTAGATGTAACTGGTTTAACGTTTTAGATCCTGCCAGAAGAGATTTACTGCACTAGATTAATGCATACGGTGCTCTGTCTAGCCATGAAATAATGCATATATTTGTACTTAAAGCTTTTGCACTTTCTCTGCAATCAGCAATCAGTATAAACTTCTTCAGAGAATACCAAGAAAGGAGAATTAGCTTAAATGTCAGATGCTTTCTTGGCATGTGAGAGATAGCCCGTGTTAGTTTTAAAGTTGTTTATTGGGACAGTTGACTGTTTGCAGTTCAACCTCATGCAACAAGCTATTGTTTTATTCAATAATACCCATATTTGTACTAAAGGCTTTTTCAAATGAAGCATGAAGGAGAATGAGCTCAAATGTTTGCTGTTTTCTTGACATGTGAGAGCTGACCTGTGCTCTCTGAGGACACTTTTAAAGTTGTTCATCGGGACAGTTGACTGTTTGCAGTTCAGCCTCATGCAACAAGCTATTGTTTTATTGTCTTCTTGACCACACAGCAAGCAGTGTGCTAGTGTCAAACACCAGCCTTTCTCATTAAACAAGTGTATATTTATGGTGCAGTTGATTGGTTTAATCAGCTCCATAATGACCACAAGGCCTGTACTGGGGAGTGATAGACTCTTATTAGTGTGACCATATTGTCTAATATGATTAGTAAAATGTGTTGTTGCATTCCTAATCAAGAAAAACAGCTATGATGTCTGCAGTGTGTTTTGTCCAGGCAGCTGCATCTGTATTTGTTGGGTAAATTAAATAATGTTTGCTGCTCAGCAAAGAGGATGTTTATGTTTGCATGCTGACATGTACAGTACATGCATGTTGTGTGCATGTATTGTAAGTGTATTTAGCCTGTCCTTGTGTGTGTGTGTGTGTGTGTGTGTGTGTGTGTGTGTGTGTGTGTGTGTTTATTGTGTCTGCAAACATGATTGTACGATGCAGTCTTTCATTTTTGACACTAATTTTTTGTCTGCTTCCTTTTCATCATGTGTGTTATTTTTCAGATTGAATTACAACCAAAGAATGAGTGTGTATACGCAAGTGAGTGAATGAATGAATGAAAAAAGAGTAGTGGGCATGAATGAAAATATTTAGACTTGAATTGTCCTCTGCTCTCTCTCCTCACCTGAGCATCTACATTCTCTCAACATTTACATCTGCCGCTCTGTGTTTATTACAGACAGAGAGTCTGAGTGTGCAGGATACAACATTTGTCTTTATGTATCTCTATCCTCCAGCCACCAGTTAGATTAGAAGTAGATTAGATTCCCTACAGGGCAACTCCAAAACCAGCCAGAGATACAGGGAGCCTGCACGAGCTAATGAAGCCAAATTGTGTGTCTGCAATGTTTTTTTTATCATATTTGACTGTTTTGTATTTTTGCACAGCCATATTTGTTTTTGTTTGTGTTTATGTGACAAGTAGACACAAAACAGCTCTTGATTTGTTAATTTATGAAGTGCTCAAGCAATCAGTCATTTGAGTCTTAAACAATGAATTGATTATCAGAATTACTATTGTCAAATCATCAATAGTACTACTTGTTTAATCGACTGTAGAGCCAGGCTCTGCTTAACTAGTGCAGATCTTGTCATACTCTGAACTCTGTCGCGTTTCCAGTCATGACACCGTGACCTGGGTTCAAAAGTCCACATGCTTCTGAATCCACACACTGAATAATCATTAAAGAAATTACACAGTGGAGTTTGATTTACAGCTCTGTTATGTTCAGTTGTTAATCTGCTATATTTGTCCCATGATGCTGGGACATTCAGGCTCTCATGCATTATAAATAATCTTGCGTCACCTTCAGTTGTGCCTCTTGGCAGGCCTGAGGGCTGAGAGTATGCAGCAGTGCGTCTCTCCTGTCAGAACATGTGTGTGTGTGTGTGTGTGTGTGTGTGTGGGAGAGGTAAATAGGGTGCAGAGTGTCGCTGTCAGTGAGTGGGGTAACATTACTCCTCTAGGCAGGGCTGCGGGTGTTTGCTTTTGAACGACCTGTGATTTGCTGTTTTTTTTTAACAGGGAGCAGTGTGCAGGGGAATTAGCTCAAATGGTAGAGCGCTCGCTTAGCATGTGAGAGGTAGCGGGATCGATGCCCGCATTCTCCAAAGTGCATTTTTTGTCTGTGGACACATGAAGTAAAATGTGATTGTAGCATTTACAGTAATACAACACAAGACATGCTCAAACAAAGAAGTGTGACTGTACTGTTGTAGAAGATTTAAGTTCTTAGGACAGAAGCTGTGTCTGTTTTCCCACAGAAAGGATTAGAGGAGGAGACGTAACGGATAAGTTTAAGGAAACCTGTTGATACACTACAAGTGTGTTGGCAGAAAAAGCTGAGTCACACAGCGAAAGTAGACGACTCCTTCATACCTATAACGCCATAGCCAAATAACCTATGCAGAAATAATGGTCAGTGAGTTTAAATAAGTGTTTGCCTGCAGAGTCACTATGGAGTAAACAAAGTCTCTTGAAGCACCTAAATTAGAACTTTCCTTTTCATGAAGTAACTCGTGCACCAGTTAACCTTTGTGTCAATATCTGTTCATTAATTTTCATGGATTACATTATTTACATAGTTGTCAAGAGAAGAGTATTTTCTATTTGTCATTTAGGCAATGCAGGACTGATTTATATTCATGTATTAGCAACATTCAGGTATCTGAGACATCTCTGTAAATACACAGAGGGCTAAAAATGTAACCTCAGGTATTGGCTATTGCTATTAAACTAAGAGCAAATGCAGATTAGGAAATGGAGAGCAAACACCATTCAGAGCTGTGATTACACAGCTCTGAATGCTCTCTAGAGTGAAAATTGGAAACATACCAAACCCATACTAAAGATTTTGGAGCGTTCTTTGGCATGCATTCAGTGTTATACTTCTCTGTGTACCAGAAACATAAACTCAGTCATCATCAAAGCCACACAAAAGTAATATACTGCTTTTATTGAAAGTGAAGTGTGAGTCTAAGGTGTATCTGTTTTCTTTGAGTAAATATTTTAATTCAAACCCATTAGAGACAACTAATAAAAGTCACTAGTGAACCCTGATTTATTAACGGGACTATTTCACTTTATACTGTTTTTAATGAAATTTTGCATGTGTTACACATTTTAAACATTTTAAACTGATAACGAGACAGAGCCTGTTCCATGTTTTCAAAGAGGCAAACTTTACGTGATCCCGCAAACCTTTTGACAGCTGTAGGAAGCATTGAAGAACACTCACTCTTCAATGTGCAGTAAGTTACGATAGACGAGTAGAGCTGCTAGTGTGTGTCTAATTTTACCATCAATTATTTAATAGATCAGAAAGAGATTCATATTTCTGTTTGCCCCTCTCTCCTAATTTATTTAAAGAGAAACTGACACTCAACATTTTATTAAATCTTCATGAACAGTATCCTCCTCCTCCTCCTCTTCCAGTGATATGTGATTTTCTCCTCCACAGTGCCAGTTGTAATAAGCAGCAGATATTCAATATGGGACTCAGGACTGCATGATGCATACCTGTGCCTGTTTCACTTGGCAGAACTCAGCTGTAGACCAATAATTTGCTTGCGAAGGCTTGTTTAAATCTTAATATGTGTGTATTTTTTTGGACACCTTTCAGTGTAAAACTAGACAAGAGACCTACTGGTGACCTGTTTATTTTCTTATTTATTGAAGCAAATATGTTTTGTTTCCTGTCTGCGTCTCATTCTATAACATGTTCACCACTTTCATTTTAAAAAGTGGCACAACTTCCCACAAATCACAGAGTCACTTCTGCTGTGGTTCAAACATATGGAAAGTTACAGTGTCGATTACAGCCAGCAAAAAAAGTTACTGTTCATTACCATAAATCCTGGAAAGTTGGGCGAGTCTGCACATGGTCCTCTTCACTCATCATCTTAAGAAACATAGCACTTTTGACAGGAAGGGTGAGCTATCACTTATTACAATGCAGTGCTCTCAGAAAGCTTAGTGATTTCAATGACTGTCATGACATCACTCACATCACGACAGTTGAACAGTTGTCAACAAATCAAAAATCTGAATAATGGTCAGTGAGTCAGTAGCAAATAAAATGCCAGTTCAGTTTTTCCATACCTTTTTTTAATCCCTCGCTGTGTGCTGATTGGTTCAGTGTAAAGAAATATTTCATGGACTGTTGGCACTTGGCTCTATCCTCCACCTCCTCCTCCCCTTCAATTACTATACCAGGAATTATGAAATCATGCGTCACTGTTCACAATAAGTTAACCTAAAACACACACACACAGAAAAAAACATTTTTTTCCCCCTAAGAACACTCAAACACAGTTTTTTAAGCAGTTTTTACAAGACACCACATACGGAACCACTCTTACATCTATTGTATGCATACATGAAAGGGTTTGCAGCCAAAAGTTGTGAAACTGAATGAATCACAGTCTGACAGGGTTGGAAGTGGCTTAAGCCAATCACTTACCCGCCCACATGCTGCCACGAAGGAAATGGATATGATTAATGTTGGTGGCAATTTAAGATTGTTGATTAATCTCTGTTTCTAACAGTGTGAGTGGGAGACCAGACAGTCTGCAGTGGTTTTCATTTCAAAACTTCATTCGTCCAGTTTGTACTTGTTATATAGTGATGGAAGGACTGATGTAATAAACACAATCTGATAGGTTGGTTCTTTATTTATCGCCACACACCTCCAACCTATTTTTGCTTGTGAGCCTTTTAAAAGCAAGGTCTCCATGCGACCCTTTGTCACTGCTTGCAGATATCTGCTGCTTGTGACCACCGGATCAGGTTTTTTCTCTTTTTTAACAGGCCTGAGGTGATTATTTTGAGAGTTATTTAGTTAAAGAGAAGAAAGAAACCAGCCCTTGTGTAGAAGAAACCAGAAAGATTAGAGGAAATCCTTTTAATGACCTTGTGATTGGTATTCCTAATCCAAATAAGAGCTCACAAAGCATTGAGCCTTGTCAGAAGGTAAATTACTGAACTCATGTAACCTGAGGATAAAAATGTGGACTTAGCTCACCTGGTTCTGGACTAAAACTCTGGTGCTGACAGGTGTCAAGTTGTCTGCTTCACTGGGGTGTTTGAAATATTGATGGTGTAAATCACAACAAATACTGATCTCTTGCACCCTCTAGTGGAGGATTTCTGTACAGCATCTAAGTGAACACGACACATGGCAATATTAATTTATTGGTTTGCTACGTGTCTGTGCTGTGTGCTGCATTTTGTGCCACAGCATTCATAAAAATGTTACATATCATTTTGAATGTCTGTCAGGTGAAATGTGTTCACATCATCACTCTCGTTATAATATCAATGTTATCAAAGTAACAACCTCTTTCATGTCTCTCCTGCAGAATGTGAAGATGCCACATACTCTCGACTCCTTCCCTACGGAAGCTCTCATCACGAAACCCTTTTTCTCAGACTTCTTCGATACCAGCGTCCAGCTCGCAGAGCCGAACACAGCAGACGCTTTACTCCCCAGCATTAGCAACATCAGCAGCATCAGCAACATCAGCAACATCAGCGGGCTGGGTGCCCTTCGCTGCACCTACAAGGAGGACTTCAAACGTATCTTACTCCCTGCTGTGTATACCATTGTATTCCTGCTTGGCCTTCCTCTTAATGCTGCTGTCATACTGAAGATATGGAAGACGCGGCCCAACCTGTCGCGCAGCAACATCTATATGCTCAACTTGGCCATAGCCGACTTCCTGTATGTGATGTCGCTTCCCTTGCTCATCTACAACTATGGCATGCGCGACTACTGGCCCTTTGGGGATTTTGCCTGTAAACTTGTCAGGTTTCAATTTTACAGGTGAGGTTGACTGATGGCTAATTGTT